>NC_068453.1:23746283-23781283 GCF_023373465.1 Oncorhynchus keta | reverse complement strand
ATCGAGCTAAAGGCTAGAGCTGCCCCTTTCAAGGAGCAGGAGACTAATCCGGACACTTAGAAGAAATCCCGCTATGCCTTTAAGATTAAGATTAAGATTGAATCCTACTACACCGGCTCTGACGCTCGTCGGATGTGACAGGGCTTGAAAACGATTACGGACTACAAAGGGAAACCCAGACGCAAGCTACCCAGTGACGCAAGCCTACCAGACGAGCTAAATTCCTTGTATGCTCGCTTTGAGGCAAGCAACACTGAAGCATGCACGAGAGCACCAGCTGTTATGGATGACTGTGTGATAAAGCTCTCGGTAGCCGATTTGAACAAAACCATCATCAAGTTTGCTGACGGCACAATAGTGGTAAGCCTGATCACCGACAACAATGAGAGGGCCTATAGGGAGGAGGTCAGAGAACTGGCAGTGTGGTGCCAGGACAACAACCTCTCCCTTAATGTGAGCAAGACAAATGAGAGGATCGTGGACTACAAGAAAAGGCGGGTCAAACAGGCCCCCATTAACATCGACAGGGCTGAAGTGGAGCAGGTCGGGAGTTAAGTAGCTTGGTGTCCACATCGCCAACGAACTATCATGGTCCAAACACACCAAGACAGTCGTGAAGGGGGCACGACAACACCTATTCCCCCTCAGGATACTGAAAAGATGGGTCCCCAGATCGTCAAAAGGTTCTACAGCTGCACCATCGAGAGCATCCTGACCGGTTGCATCACTGCCTGGTATAGCAGCTGCTCGACATCTGACAGTAAGGTGCTACAGAGGGTAGTGCGTACGGCCCAGTACATCACTGGGGCCAAGACTGTTATCTCTGCTACCGCACGGCGGTACCGGAGCGCCAAGTCTAGGACCAAAAGGCTCATCAACGGCTTCTACCCTCAAGCCATAAGACTGCTGAACAATTAGTCAAATCGCCACCAGACAATTTACATTGACCCCTTCCTTTTGTACACTGCTGCTACTCACTGTTTATTATCTATCCATATAGTCACTTCACCCTACCTACATGTACACTGCTGCTACTCTCTGTTTATTATCTATGCATAGTCACTTCACCCCCACCTACATGTACACTGCTGCTACTCTCTGTTTATTATCTATGCATAGTCACTTCACCCCCACCTACATGTACACTGCTGCTACTCTCTGTTTATTATCTATGCATAGTCACTTCACCTCTACCTACATGTACACTGCTGCTACTCTCTGTTTATTATCTATCCATAGTCACTTCACCCTACCTACATGTACACTGCTGCTACTCTCTGTTTATTATCTATGTATAGTCACTTCACCTCTACCTACATGTACACTGCTGCTACTCTCTGTTTATTATCTATCCATAGTCACTTCACCCCTACCTACATGTACACTGCTGCTACTCACTGTTTATTATCTATGTATAGTCACTTCACCTCTACCTACATGTACACTGCTGCTACTCTCTGTTTATTATCTATGCATAGACACTTCACCCCCACCTACATGTACACTGCTGCTACTCTCTGTTTATTATCTATGCATAGTCACTTCACCCTACCTACATGTACACTGCTGCTACTCTCTGTTTATTATCTATGCATAGTCACTTCACCCCCACCTACATGTACACTGCTGCTACTCTCTGTTTATTATCTATGCATAGACACTTCACCCTACCTACATGTACACTGCTGCTACTCTCTGTTTATTATCTATGCATAGACACTTCACCCCCACCTACATGTACACTGCTGCTACTCTCTGTTTATTATCTATGCATAGTCACTTCACCCCCACCTACATGTACACTGCTGCTACTCTCTGTTTATTATCTATGCATAGTCACTTCACCCCCACCTACATGTACACTGCTGCTACTCTCTGTTTATTATCTATGCATAGACACTTCACCCTACCTACATGTACACTGCTGCTACTCTCTGTTTATTATCTATGCATAGTCACTTCACCCCCACCTACATGTACACTGCTGCTACTCTCTGTTTATTATCTATGCATAGACACTTCACCCTACCTACATGTACACTGCTGCTACTCTCTGTTTATTATCTATGTATAGTCACTTCACCCCTACCTACATGTACACTGCTGCTACTCTCTGTTTATTATCTATGCATAGACACTTCACCCTACCTACATGTACACTGCTGCTACTCTCTGTTTATTATCTATGCATAGACACTTCACCCTACCTACATGTACACTGCTGCTACTCACTGTTTATTATCTATGCATAGACACTTCACCCTACCTACATGTACACTGCTGCTACTCACTATTTATTATCTATGCATAGTCACTTCACCCCCACCTACATGTACACTGCTGCTACTCTCTGTTTATTATCTATGCATAGTCACTTCACCCCCACCTACATGTACACTGCTGCTACTCTCTGTTTATTATCTATGTATAGACACTTCACCCCCACCTACATGTACACTGCTGCTACTCTCTGTTTATTATCTATGCATAGACACTTCACCCCACCTACATGTACACTGCTGCTACTCACTGTTTATTATCTATGCATAGACACTTCACCCCCACCTACATGTACACTGCTGCTACTCACTGTTTATTATCTATGCATAGTCACTTCACCCCCACCTACATGTACACTGCTGCTACTCTCTGTTTATTATCTATCCATAGTCACTTCACCCCCACCTACATGTACACTGCTGCTACTCTCTGTTTATTATCTATGCATAGTCACTTCACCCCTACCTACATGTACACTGCTGCTACTCTCTGTTTATTATCTATGTATAGTCACTTCACCCCTACCTACATGTACACTGCTGCTACTCTCTGTTTATTATCTATGCATAGACACTTCACCCCCACCTACATGTACACTGCTGCTACTCTCTGTTTATTATCTATGCATAGACACTTCACCCTACCTACATGTACACTGCTGCTACTCTCTGTTTATTATCTATGTATAGTCACTTCACCCCTACCTACATGTACACTGCTGCTACTCTCTGTTTATTATCTATGTATAGTCACTTCACCCCTACCTACATGTACACTGCTGCTACTCTCTGTTTATTATCTATGCATAGACACTTCACCCTACCTACATGTACACTGCTGCTACTCTCTGTTTATTATCTATGTATAGTCACTTCACCCCTACCTACATGTACACTGCTGCTACTCTCTGTTTATTATCTATGCATAGACACTTCACCCTACCTACATGTACACTGCTGCTACTCACTGTTTATTATCTATGCATAGTCACTTCACCCCCACCTACATGTACACAGCTGCTACTCTCTGTTTATTATCTATGCATAGACACTTCACCCCCACCTACATGTACACTGCTGCTACTCTCTGTTTATTATCTATGCATAGTCACTTCACCCCCACCTACATGTACACTGCTGCTACTCTCTGTTTATTATCTATGCATAGACACTTCACCCTACCTACATGTACACTGCTGCTACTCTCTGTTTATTATCTATGCATAGTCACTTCACCCCCACCTACATGTACACTGCTGCTACTCTCTGTTTATTATCTATGCATAGACACTTCACCCCCACCTACATGTACACTGCTGCTACTCTCTGTTTATTATCTATGCATAGTCACTTCACCCCCACCTACATGTACACTGCTGCTACTCTCTGTTTATTATCTATGCATAGACACTTCACCCTACCTACATGTACACTGCTGCTACTCTCTGTTTATTATCTATGCATAGACACTTCACCCCCACCTACATGTACACTGCTGCTACTCTCTGTTTATTATTTATGTATAGTCACTTCACCCCTACCTACATGTACACTGCTGCTACTCACTGTTTATTATCTATGCATAGTCACTTCACCCCCACCTACATGTACACTGCTGCTACTCTCTGTTTATTATCTATCCATAGTCACTTCACCCCCACCTACATGTACACTGCTGCTACTCACTGTTTATTATCTATGCATAGACACTTCACCCTACCTACATGTACACTGCTGCTACTCTCTGTTTCTTATCTATCCATAGTCACTTCACCCCTACCTACATGTACACTGCTGCTACTCTCTGTTTATTATCTATGCATAGACACTTCACCCCCACCTACATGTACACTGCTGCTACTCTCTGTTTATTATCTATGCATAGACACTTCACCCTACCTACATGTACACTGCTGCTACTCTCTGTTTATTATCTATGTATAGTCACTTCACCCCCACCTACATGTACACTGCTGCTACTCACTGTTTATTATCTATGCATAGTCACTTTACCCCCACCTACATGTACACTGCTGCTACTCTCTGTTTATTATCTATGCATAGTCACTTTACCCTACCTACATGTACACTGCTGCTACTCTCTGTTTATTATCTATGTATAGTCACTTCACCCCCACCTACATGTACACTGCTGCTACTCACTGTTTATTATCTATGCATAGTCACTTCACCCCCACCTACATGTACACTGCTGCTACTCTCTGTTTATTATCTATGCATAGTCACTTCACCCCCACCTACATGTACACTGCTGCTACTCTCTGTTTATTATCTATGCATAGTCACTTCACCCCACCTACATGTACACTGCTGCTACTCTCTGTTTTTATTATCTATCCACCTACATGTACACTGCTGCTACTTCTGTTTACCTATCCATAGTCACTTCACCTACATGTACACTGCTGCTACTCTCTGTTTATTATCTATGCATAGACACTTCACCCCCACCTACATGTACACTGCTGCTACTCACTGTTTATTATCTATGCATAGTCACTTCACCCCCACCTACATGTACACTACACTGCTGCTACTCATGTACACTGCTGCTACTGTTTATTATCTATGCATAGTCACTTCACCCCCACCTACATGTACACTGCTGCTACTCTCTGTTTATTATCTATGCATAGTCACTTCACCCCCACCTACATGTACACTGCTGCTACTTGCTGTTTATTATCTATCCATAGTCACTTCACCCTACCTACATGTACACTGCTGCTACTCTCTGTTTATTATCTATGCATAGTCACTTCACCCCCACCTACATGTACACTGCTGCTACTCTCTGTTTATTATCTATGCATAGTCACTTCACCCCCACCTACATGTACACTGCTGCTACTCACTGTTTATTATCTATCCATAGTCACTTCACCCCCACCTACATGTACACTGCTGCTACTCACTGTTTATTATCTATGCATAGACACTTCACCCCCACCTACATGTACACTGCTGCTACTCTCTGTTTATTATCTATGCATAGTCACTTCACCCCCACCTACATGTACACTGTTTATTATCTATGCATAGACACTTCACCCCCACCTACATGTACACTGCTGCTACTTCTGTTTATTATCTATGTATAGTCACTTCACCCCCACCTACATGTACACTGCTGCTACTCTCTGTTTATTATCTATGCATAGTCACTTCACCCCCACCTACATGTACACTGCTGCTACTCTCTGTTTATTATCTATGCATAGTCACTTCACCCCCACCTACATGTACACTGCTGCTACTCACTGTTTATTATCTATGCATAGTCACTTTACCCCCACCTACATGTACACTGCTGCTACTCACTGTTTATTATCTATGCATAGTCACTTCACCCCCACCTACATGTACACTGCTGCTACTCACTGTTTATTATCTATGCATAGTCACTTCACCCCCACCTACATGTACACTATGCTGCTACTTCTGTTTATTATCTATGCATAGTCACTTCACCCCCACCTACATGTACACTGCTGCTACTCTCTGTTTATTATCTATCCATAGTCACTTCACCCCCACCTACATGTACACTGCTGCTACTCTCTGTTTATTATCTATGCATACTCACTTCACCCCTACCTACATGTACACTGCTGCTACTCTCTGTTTATTATCTATGCATAGTCACTTCACCCCTACCTACATGTACACTGCTGCTACTCTGTTTATTATCTATGCATAGACACTTCACCCCCACCTACATGTACACTGCTGCTACTCTCTGTTTATTATCTATGCATAGTCACTTCACCCCCACCTACATGTACACTGCTGCTACTCTCTGTTTATTATCTATGCATAGACACTTCACCCCCACCTACATGTACACTGCTGCTACTCTCTGTTTATTATCTATGCATAGTCACTTCACCCCCACCTACATGTACACTGCTGCTACTCTCTGTTTATTATCTATGCATAGACACTACATGTACACTGCTGCTACCCCTACCTACATGTACACTGCTGCTACTCTCTGTTTATTATCTATGCATAGTCACTTCACCCCCACCTACATGTACACTGCTGCTACTCTCTGTTTATTATCTATGCATAGTCACTTCACCCCCACCTACATGTACACTGCTGCTACTCTCTGTTTATTATCTATGCATAGTCACTTCACCCCCACCTACATGTACACTGCTGCTACTCTCTGTTTATTATCTATGCATAGTCACTTCACCCCCACCTACATGTACACTGCTGCTACTCACTGTTTATTATCTATGCATAGTCACTTTACCCCCACCTACATGTACACTGCTGCTACTCTCTGTTTATTATCTATGCATAGTCACTTCACCCCCACCTACATGTACACTGCTGCTACTCACTGTTTATTATCTATGCATAGTCACTTCACCCCCACCTACATGTACACTGCTGCTACTCTCTGTTTATTATCTATGCATAGTCACTTCACCCCCACCTACATGTACACTGCTGCTACTCTCTGTTTATTATCTATGCATAGTCACTTCACCCCCACCTACATGTACACTGCTGCTACTCTCTGTTTATTATCTATGCATAGTCACTTCACCCCCACCTACATGTACACTGCTGCTACTCTCTGTTTATTATCTATGCATAGACACTTCACCCCCACCTACATGTACACTGCTGCTACTCACTGTTTATTATCTATGCATAGTCACTTCACCCCCACCTACATGTACACTGCTGCTACTCACTGTTTATTATCTATGCATAGACACTTCACCCCCACCTACATGTACACTGCTGCTACTCACTGTTTATTATCTATCCATAGTCACTTTACCCCCCACCTACATGTACACTGCTGCTACTCACTGTTTATTATCTATGCATAGACACTTCACCCCCCACCTACATGTACACTGCTGCACTACTACTCTGTTTATTATCTATGCATAGACACTTCACCCTACCTACATGTACACTGCTGCTACTCACTGTTTATTATCTATGCATAGACACTTCACCCCTACCTACATGTACACTGCTGCTACTCTCTGTTTATTATCTATGCATAGTCACTTCACCCCCACCTACATGTACACTGCTGCTACTCTCTGTTTATTATCTATGCATAGTCACTTCACCCCCACCTACATGTACACTGCTGCTACTCTCTGTTTATTATCTATGCATAGTCACTTCACCCCCACCTACATGTACACTGCTGCTACTCTCTGTTTATTATCTATCCATAGTCACTTCACCCCCACCTACATGTACACTGCTGCTACTCTCTGTTTATTATCTATGCATAGTCACTTCACCCCTACCTACATGTACACTGCTGCTACTCTCTGTTTATTATCTATCCATAGTCACTTCACCCCCACCTACATGTACACTGCTGCTACTCTCTGTTTATTATCTATGCATAGTCACTTCACCCCCACCTACATGTACACTGCTGCTACTCTCTGTTTATTATCTATGCATAGTCACTTCACCCCCACCTACATGTACACTGCTGCTACTCACTGTTTATTATCTATGCATAGTCACTTCACCCCCACCTACATGTACACTGCTGCTACTCTCTGTTTATTATCTATGCATAGACACTTCACCCTACCTACATGTACACTGCTGCTACTCTCTGTTTATTATCTATGCATAGACACTTCACCCCCACCTACATGTACACTGCTGCTACTCTCTGTTTATTATCTATGCATAGTCACTTCACCCCCACCTACATGTACACTGCTGCTACTCTCTGTTTATTATCTATGCATAGACACTTCACCCTACCTACATGTACACTGCTGCTACTCTCTGTTTATTATCTATGCACTAGTACACTTCACTATGCATAGACCCCCCCTACCTACATGTACACTGCTGCTACTCTCTGTTTATTATCTATGCATAGTCACTTCACCCCCACCTACATGTACACTGCTGCTACTCTCTGTTTATTATCTATGCATAGTCACTTCACCCCTACCTACATGTACACTGCTGCTACTCTCTGTTTATTATCTATGCATAGTCACTTCACCCCCACCTACATGTACACTGCTGCTACTCACTGTTTATTATCTATGCATAGTCACTTCACCCCCACCTACATGTACACTGCTGCTACTCACTGTTTATTATCTATCCATAGTCACTTCACCCCCACCTACATGTACACTGCTGCTACTCTCTGTTTATTATCTATGCATAGTCACTTCACCCCCACCTACATGTACACTGCTGCTACTCACTGTTTATTATCTATCCATAGTCACTTCACCCCCACCTACATGTACACTGCTGCTACTCTCTGTTTATTATCTATGCATAGACACTTCACCCCCACCTACATGTACACTGCTGCTACTCTCTGTTTATTATCTATGCATAGTCACTTCACCCCCACCTACATGTACACTGCTGCTACTCTCTGTTTATTATCTATGCATAGTCACTTCACCCCCACCTACATGTACACTGCTGCTACTTGCTGTTTATTATCTATCCATAGTCACTTCACCCCCACCTACATGTACACTGCTGCTACTCTCTGTTTATTATCTATCCATAGTCACTTCACCCCCACCTACATGTACACTGCTGCTACTCTCTGTTTATTATCTATGCATAGTCACTTCACCCCCACCTACATGTACACTGCTGCTACTCACTGTTTATTATCTATGCATAGTCACTTCACCCCCACCTACATGTACACTGCTGCTACTCTCTGTTTATTATCTATGCATAGACACTTCACCCCTACCTACATGTACACTGCTGCTACTCTCTGTTTATTATCTATGCATAGTCACTTCACCCCTACCTACATGTACACTGCTGCTACTCTCTGTTTATTATCTATGCATAGTCACTTCACCCCCACCTACATGTACACTGCTGCTACTCTCTGTTTATTATCTATGCATAGTCACTTCACCCCTACCTACATGTACACTGCTGCTACTCTCTGTTTATTATCTATGCATAGTCACTTCACCCCCACCTACATGTACACTGCTGCTACTCTCTGTTTATTATCTATGCATAGTCACTTCACCCCTACCTACATGTACACTGCTGCTACTCACTGTTTATTATCTATGCATAGTCACTTCACCCCCACCTACATGTACACTGCTGCTACTCGCTGTTTATTATCTATGCATAGTCACTTCACCCCCACCTACATGTACACTGCTGCTACTTGCTGTTTATTATCTATCCATAGTCACTTCACCCCCACCTACATGTACACTGCTGCTACTTGCTGTTTATTATCTATCCATAGTCACTTCACCCCCACCTACATGTACACTGCTGCTACTTGCTGTTTATTATCTATCCATAGTCACTTCACCCCCACCTACATGTACACTGCTGCTACTCGCTGTTTATTATCTATGCATAGTCACTTCACCCCCACCTACATGTACACTGCTGCTACTCACTGTTTATTATCTATGCATAGTCACTTCACCCCCACCTACATGTACACTGCTGCTACTCACTGTTTATTATCTATCCATAGTCACTTCACCCCCACACTACATGTACACTGCTGCTACTCTCTGTTTATTATCTATGCATAGTCACTTCACCCCCACCTACATGTACACAGCTGCTACTTGCTGTTTATTATCTATCCATAGTCACTTCACCCCCACCTACATGTACACTGCTGCTACTCACTGTTTATTATCTATCCATAGTCACTTCACCCCCACCTACATGTACACTGCTGCTACTCTCTGTTTATTATCTATGCATAGTCACTTCACCCCCACCTACATGTACACTGCTGCTACTCACTGTTTATTATCTATGCATAGTCACTTCACCCCCACCTACATGTACACTGCTGCTACTCACTGTTTATTATCTATGCATAGTCACTTCACCCCCACCTACATGTACACTGCTGCTACTCTCTGTTTATTATCTATGCATAGTCACTTCACCCCCACCTACATGTACACTGCTGCTACTTGCTGTTTATTATCTATCCATAGTCACTTCACCCCCACCTACATGTACACTGCTGCTACTTGCTGTTTATTATCTATGCATAGTCACTTCACCCCCACCTACATGTACACTGCTGCTACTCACTGTTTATTATCTATGCATAGTCACTTCACCCCCACCTACATGTACACTGCTGCTACTCTCTGTTTATTATCTATGCATAGTCACTTCACCCCTACCTACATGTACACTGCTGCTACTCTCTGTTTATTATCTATGCATAGTCACTTCACCCCCACCTACATGTACACTGCTGCTACTCTCTGTTTATTATCTATGCATAGTCACTTCACCCCTACCTACATGTACACTGCTGCTACTCACTGTTTATTATCTATGCATAGTCACTTCACCCCCACCTACATGTACACTGCTACTCTCTGTTTATTATCTATGTATAGTCACTTCACCCCTACCTACATGTTTATTATCTATGCATAGTCACTTCACCCCCACCTACATGTACACTGCTGCTACTTGCTGTTTATTATCTATCCATAGTCACTTCACCTACATGTACCCTGCTACCTACATGTACACTGCTGTACTACTGCTACTCTCTGTTTATTATCTATGCATAGTCACTTCACCCCCACCTACATGTACACTGCTGCTACTTGCTGTTTATTATCTATCCATAGTCACTTCACCCCCACCTACATGTACACTGCTTCTACTCTCTGTTTATTATCTATGCATAGACACTTCACCCCCACCTACATGTACACTGCTGCTACTCACTGTTTATTATCTATGCATAGTCACTTCACCCCCACCTACATGTACACTGCTGCTACTCACTGTTTATTATCTATGCATAGTCACTTCACCCCCACCTACATGTACACTGCTGCTACTCTCTGTTTATTATCTATGCATAGTCACTTCACCCCCACCTACATGTACACAGCTGCTACTTGCTGTTTATTATCTATCCATAGTCACTTCACCCCCCACCTACATGTACACTGCTGCTACTCTCTGTTTATTATCTATCCATAGTCACTTCACCCCCACCTACATGTACACTGCTGCTACTCTCTGTTTATTATCTATGCATAGACACTTCACCCCCACCTACATGTACACTGCTGCTACTCACTGTTTATTATCTATGCATAGTCACTTCACCCCCACCTACATGTACACTGCTGCTACTCTCTGTTTATTATCTATGCATAGTCACTTCACCCCCACCTACATGTACACTGCTGCTACTCTCTGTTTATTATCTATGCATAGTCACTTCACCCCCACCTACATGTACACTGCTGCTACTTGCTGTTTATTATCTATCCATAGTCACTTCACCCCCACCTACATGTACACTGCTGCTACTCTCTGTTTATTATCTATGCATAGTCACTTCACCCCCACCTACATGTACACTGCTGCTACTCTCTGTTTATTATCTATGCATAGACACTTCACCCCCACCTACATGTACACTGCTGCTACTCTCTGTTTATTATCTATGCATAGTCACTTCACCCCCCACCTACATGTACACTGCTGCTACTCACTGTTTATTATCTATGCATAGTCACTTCACCCCCACCTACATGTACACTGCTGCTACTCTCTGTTTATTATCTATGCATAGTCACTTCACCCCCACCTACATGTACACTGCTGCTACTTGCTGTTTATTATCTATCCATAGTCACTTCACCCTACCTACATGTACACTGCTGCTACTCACTGTTTATTATCTATGCATAGTCACTTCACCCCCACCTACATGTACACTGCTGCTACTCTCTGTTTATTATCTATGCATAGTCACTTCACCCCTACCTACATGTACACTGCTGCTACTCTCTGTTTATTATCTATCCATAGTCACTTCACCCCTACCTACATGTACACTGCTGCTACTCTCTGTTTATTATCTATGCATAGACACTTCACCCCCACCTACATGTACACTGCTGCTACTCTCTGTTTATTATCTATGCATAGTCACTTCACCCCCACCTACATGTACACTGCTGCTACTCTCTGTTTATTATCTATGCATAGACACTTCACCCCCACCTACATGTACACTGCTGCTACTCTCTGTTTATTATCTATGCATAGTCACTTCACCCCCACCTACATGTACACTGCTGCTACTCTCTGTTTATTATCTATGCATAGACACTTCACCCTACCTACATGTACACTGCTGCTACTCTCTGTTTATTATCTATGCATAGTCACTTCACCCCCACCTACATGTACACTGCTGCTACTCTCTGTTTATTATCTATGCATAGACACTTCACCCCCACCTACATGTACACTGCTGCTACTCTCTGTTTATTATCTATGCATAGACACTTCACCCCCACCTACATGTACACTGCTGCTACTCTCTGTTTATTATCTATGCATAGACACTTCACCCCCACCTACATGTACACTGCTGCTACTCTCTGTTTATTATCTATGCATAGACACTTCACCCCCACCTACATGTACACTGCTGCTACTCTCTGTTTATTATCTATGCATAGTCACTTCACCCCCACCTACATGTACACTGCTGCTACTCTCTGTTTATTATCTATGCATAGACACTTCACCCCCACCTACATGTACACTGCTGCTACTCTCTGTTTATTATCTATGCATAGACACTTCACCCCTCACCTACATGTACACTGCTGCTACTCTCTGTTTATTATCTATGCATAGTCACTTCACCCCCACCTACATGTACACTGCTGCTACTCTCTGTTTATTATCTATGCATAGACACTTCACCCTACCTACATGTACACTGCTGCTACTCTCTGTTTATTATCTATGCATAGTCACTTCACCCCACCTACATGTACACTGCTGCTACTCTCTGTTTATTATCTATGCATAGACACTTCACCCCCACCTACATGTACACTGCTGCTACTCTCTGTTTATTATCTATGCATAGACACTTCACCCCTACCTACATGTACACTGCTGCTACTCTCTGTTTATTATCTATGCATAGACACTTCACCCCCACCTACATGTACACTGCTGCTACTCACTGTTTATTATCTATCCATAGACACTTTACCCCCACCTACATGTACACTGCTGCTACTCTCTGTTTATTATCTATGCATAGTCACTTCACCCCCACCTACATGTACACTGCTGCTACTCTCTGTTTATTATCTATGCATAGTCACTTCACCCCTACCTACATGTACACTGCTGCTACTCTCTGTTTATTATCTATGCATAGTCACTTCACCCCTACCTACATGTACACTGCTGCTACTCTCTGTTTATTATCTATGCATAGTCACTTCACCCCCACCTACATGTACACTGCTGCTACTCTCTGTTTATTATCTATGCATAGACACTTCACCCTACCTACATGTACACTGCTGCTACTCACTGTTTATTATCTATCCATAGTCACTTCACCCCTACCTACATGTACACTGCTGCTACTCACTGTTTATTATCTATGCATAGACACTTCACCCCTACCTACATGTACACTGCTGCTACTCACTGTTTATTATCTATCCATAGTCACTTCACCCCTACCTACATGTACACTGCTGCTACTCACTGTTTATTATTTATGCATAGACACTTCACCCTACCTACATGTACACTGCTGCTACTCTCTGTTTCTTATCTATCCATAGTCACTTCACCCTACCTACATGTACACTGCTGCTACTCACTGTTTATTATCTATGCATAGACACTTCACCCCCACCTACATGTACACTGCTGCTACTCTCTGTTTATTATCTATCCATAGTCACTTCACCCCCACCTACATGTACACTGCTGCTACTCTCTGTTTATTATCTATGCATAGTCACTTCACCCCCACCTACATGTACACTGCTGCTACTCTCTGTTTATTATCTATCCATAGTCACTTCACCCCCACCTACATGTACACTGCTGCTAATCTCTGTTTATTATCTATCCATAGTCACTTTACCCCTACCTACATGTACACTGCTGCTACTCTCTGTTTATTATCTATGCATAGACACTTCACCCCTACCTACATGTACACTGCTGCTACTCTCTGTTTATTATCTATCCATAGTCACTTCACCCCCACCTACATGTACACTGCTGCTACTCTCTGTTTATTATCTATGCATAGTCACTTCACCCCCACCTACATGTACACTGCTGCTACTCTCTGTTTATTATCTATCCATAGTCACTTCACCCCCACCTACATGTACACTGCTGCTACTCTCTGTTTATTATCTATCCATAGTCACTTCACCCCCACCTACATGTACACTGCTGCTACTCTCTGTTTATTATCTATCCATAGTCACTTTACCCCTACCTACATGTACACTGCTGCTACTCTCTGTTTATTATCTATGCATAGACACTTCACCCTACCTACATGTACACTGCTGCTACTCTCTGTTTCTTATCTATCCATAGTCACTTCACCCTCCACCTACATGTACACTGCTGCTACTCTCTGTTTATTATCTATGCATAGTCACTTCACCCCCACCTACATGTACACTGCTGCTACTCTCTGTTTATTATCTATGCATAGACACTTCACCCTACCTACATGTACACTGCTGCTACTCTCTGTTTATTATCTATGCATAGTCACTTCACCCCCACCTACATGTACACTGCTGCTACTCTCTGTTTATTATCTATGCATAGTCACTTCACCCTACCTACATGTACACTGCTGCTACTCTCTGTTTATTATCTATGCATAGTCACTTCACCCCACCTACATGTACACTGCTGCTACTCTCTGTTTATTATCTATGCATAGTCACTTCACCCTACCTACATGTACACTGCTGCTACTCTCTGTTTATTATCTATGCATAGTCACTTCACCCCCACCTACATGTACACTGCTGCTACTCTCTGTTTATTATCTATCCATAGTCACTTCACCCCCAACTACATGTACACTGCTGCTACTCTCTGTTTATTATCTATGTATAGTCACTTTACCCCTACCTACATGTACACTGCTGCTACTCTCTGTTTATTATCTATGTATAGTCACTTTACCCCCCACCTACATGTACACTGCTGCTACTCTCTGTTTATTATCTATCCATAGTCACTTCACCCTACCTACATGTACACTGCTGCTACTCACTGTTTATTATCTATGCATAGTCACTTCACCCTACCTACATGTACACTGCTGCTACTCTCTGTTTATTATCTATGCATAGTCACTTCACCCCCACCTACATGTACACTGCTGCTACTCTCTGTTTATTATCTATCCATAGTCACTTCACCCCCACCTACATATACACTGCTGCTACTCTCTGTTTATTATCTATCCATAGTCACTTCACCCCTACCTACATGTACACTGCTGCTACTCACTGTTTATTATCTATGCATAGACACTTCACCCTACCTACATGTACACTGCTGCTACTCTCTGTTTATTATCTATGCATAGTCACTTCACCCTACCTACATGTACACTGCTGCTACTTGCTGTTTATTATCTATGCATAGTCACTTCACCCTACCTACATGTACACTGCTGCTACTCTCTGTTTATTATCTATGCATAGTCACTTCACCCTACCTACATGTACACTGCTGCTACTTGCTGTTTATTATCTATGCATAGACACTTCACCCCCACCTACATGTACACTGCTGCTACTCTCTGTTTATTATCTATGCATAGTCACTTCACCCTACCTACATGTACACTGCTGCTACTCTCTGTTTATTATCTATGCATAGACACTTCACCCCTACCTACATGTACATTGCTGCTACTCTCTGTTTATTATCTATGCATAGACACTTCACCCCCCACCTACATGTACACTGCTGCTACTTGCTGTTTATTATCTATCCATAGTCACTTCACCCCTACCTACATGTACACTGCTGCTACTCACTGTTTATTATCTATCCATAGTCACTTCACCCCCACCTACATGTACACTGCTGCTACTCTCTGTTTATTATCTATGTATAGTCACTTCACCCCCACCTACATGTACACTGCTGCTACTCTCTGTTTATTATCTATGCATAGTCACTTCACCCCCCACCTACATGTACACTGCTGCTACTCACTGTTTATTATCTATGCATAGTCACTTCACCCCCACCTACATGTACACTGCTGCTACTCTCTGTTTATTATCTATGTATAGTCACTTTACCCCTACCTACATGTACACTGCTGCTACTCTCTGTTTATTATCTATGTATAGTCACTTTACCCCCACCTACATGTACACTGCTGCTACTCTCTGTTTATTATCTATCCATAGTCACTTCACCCTACCTACATGTACACTGCTGCTACTCACTGTTTATTATCTATGCATAGTCACTTCACCCCCACCTACATGTACACTGCTGCTACTCTCTGTTTATTATCTATCCATAGTCACTTCACCCCACCTACATGTACACTGCTGCTACTCTCTGTTTATTATCTATGCATAGTCACTTTACCCCCACCTACATGTACACTGCTGCTACTCTCTGTTTATTATCTATCCATAGTCACTTCACCCCTACCTACATGTACACTGCTGCTACTCACTGTTTATTATCTATCCATAGTCACTTCACCCTACCTACATGTACACTGCTGCTACTCTCTGTTTATTATCTATGCATAGTCACTTCACCCCTACCTACATGTACACTGCTGCTACTTGCTGTTTATTATCTATGCATAGTCACTTCACCCTACCTACATGTACACTGCTGCTACTCTCTGTTTATTATCTATGCATAGTCACTTCACCCTACCTACATGTACACTGCTGCTACTCTCTGTTTATTATCTATGCATAGTCACTTCACCCCCACCTACATGTACACTGCTGCTACTCTCTGTTTATTATCTATGCATAGTCACTTCACCCTACCTACATGTACACTGCTGCTACTTGCTGTTTATTATCTATGCATAGTCACTTCACCCTACCTACATGTACACTGCTGCTACTCACTGTTTATTATCTATCCATAGTCACTTCACCCCCACCTACATGTACACTGCTGCTACTCTCTGTTTATTATCTATGTATAGTCACTTCACCCCCACCTACATGTACACTGCTGCTACTCTCTGTTTATTATCTATGCATAGTCACTTCACCCCCCACCTACATGTACACTGCTGCTACTCACTGTTTATTATCTATGCATAGTCACTTCACCCCCACCTACATGTACACTGCTGCTACTCTCTGTTTATTATCTATGCATAGACACTTCACCCCCACCTACATGTACACTGCTGCTACTCACTGTTTATTATCTATGCATAGTCACTTTACCCCCACCTACATGTACACTGCTGCTACTCACTGTTTATTATCTATCCATAGTCACTTCACCCTACCTACATGTACACTGCTGCTACTCACTGTTTATTATCTATGCATAGACACTTCACCCCCACCTACATGTACACTGCTGCTACTCTCTGTTTATTATCTATCCATAGTCACTTCACCCCCACCTACATGTACACTGCTGCTACTCTCTGTTTATTATCTATGCATAGTCACTTTACCCCCACCTACATGTACACTGCTGCTACTCTCTGTTTATTATCTATCCATAGTCACTTCACCCCTACCTACATGTACACTGCTGCTACTCACTGTTTATTATCTATCCATAGTCACTTCACCCCTACCTACATGTACACTGCTGCTACTTGCTGTTTATTATCTATCCATAGTCACTTTACCCTCACCTACATGTACACTGCTGCTACTCTCTGTTTATTATCTATGCATAGTCACTTCACCCCCACCTACATGTACACTGCTGCTACTCTCTGTTTATTATCTATGCATAGTCACTTCACCCCCACCTACATGTACACTGCTGCTACTCTCTGTTTATTATCTATGCATAGTCACTTCACCCCCACCTACATGTACACTGCTGCTACTCTCTGTTTATTATCTATGTATAGTCACTTCACCCCCACCTACATGTACACTGCTGCTACTCACTGTTTATTATCTATGTATAGTCACTTCACCCCCACCTACATGTACACTGCTGCTACTCACTGTTTATTATCTATGCATAGTCACTTCACCCCTACCTACATGTACACTGCTGCTACTCTCTGTTTATTATCTATCCATATAGTCACTTCACCCCCACCTACATGTACACTGCTGCTACTCACTGTTTATTATCTATGTATAGTCACTTCACCCCCACCTACATGTACACTGCTGCTACTCTCTGTTTATTATCTATACATAGTCACTTCACCCCCACCTACATGTACACTGCTGCTACTCTCTGTTTATTATCTATGTATAGTCACTTCACCCCCACCTACATGTACACTGCTGCTACTCTCTGTTTATTATCTATGTATAGTCACTTCACCCCTACCTACATGTACACTGCTGCTACTCTCTGTTTATTATCTATCCATAGTCACTTCACCCCTACCTACATGTACACTGCTGCTACTCTCTGTTTATTATCTATGCATAGTCACTTCACCCCTACCTACATGTACACTGCTGCTACTCTCTGTTTATTATCTATGTATAGTCACTTCACCCCTACCTACATGTACACTGCTGCTACTTGCTGTTTATTATCTATGCATAGTCACTTCACCCCCACCTACATGTACACTGCTGCTACTCTCTGTTTATTATCTATGTATAGTCACTTCACCCCCACCTACATGTACACTGCTGCTACTCTCTGTTTATTATCTATGCATAGTCACTTCACCCCTACCTACATGTACACTGCTGCTACTCTCTGTTTATTATCTATGTATAGTCACTTCACCCCCACCTACATGTACACTGCTGCTACTCTCTGTTTATTATCTATGCATAGTCACTTCACCCCCACCTACATGTACACTGCTGCTACTCTCTGTTTATTATCTATGTATAGTCACTTCACCCCCACCTACATGTACACTGCTGCTACTCTCTGTTTATTATCTATGTATAGTCACTTCACCCCTACCTACATGTACACTGCTGCTACTCTCTGTTTATTATCTATGCATAGTCACTTCACCCCTACCTACCTGTACACTGCTGCTACTCTCTGTTTATTATCTATGCATAGACACTTCACCCCTACCTACATGTACACTGCTGCTACTCTCTGTTTATTATCTATGCATAGTCACTTCACCCCTACCTACATGTACACTGCTGCTACTCTCTGTTTATTATCTATGTATAGTCACTTCACCCCTACCTACATGTACACTGCTGCTACTTGCTGTTTATTATCTATGCATAGACACTTCACCCTACCTACATGTACACTGCTGCTACTCTCTGTTTATTATCTATCCATAGTCACTTCACCCCTACCTACATGTACACTGCTGCTACTTGCTGTTTATTATCTATGCATAGTCACTTCACCCTACCTACATGTACACTGCTGCTACTCTCTGTTTATTATCTATGCATAGTCACTTCACCCTACCTACATGTACACTGCTGCTACTCACTGTTTATTATCTATGTATAGTCACTTCACCCCTACCTACATGTACACTGCTGCTACTCACTGTTTATTATCTATGCATAGTCACTTCACCCCCACCTACATGTACACTGCTGCTACTCTCTGTTTATTATCTATGCATAGTCACTTCACCCCCCACCTACATGTACACTGCTGCTACTCTCTGTTTATTATCTATGTATAGTCACTTCACCCCCACCTACATGTACACTGCTGCTACTCTCTGTTTATTATCTATGCATAGTCACTTCACCCCTACCTACATGTACACTGCTGCTACTCTCTGTTTATTATCTATGCATAGTCACTTCACCCCCACCTACATGTACACTGCTGCTACTTGCTGTTTATTATCTATGCATAGTCACTTCACCCCTACCTACATGTACACTGCTGCTACTCTCTGTTTATTATCTATGCATAGTCACTTCACCCCCACCTACATGTACACTGCTGCTACTTGCTGTTTATTATCTATGCATAGTCACTTCACCCCTACCTACATGTACACTGCTGCTACTCTCTGTTTATTATCTATGCATAGTCACTTCACCCTACCTACATGTACACTGCTGCTACTCACTGTTTATTATCTATGCATAGTCACTTCACCCCCACCTACATGTACACTGCTGCTACTCACTGTTTATTATCTATGCATAGTCACTTCACCCCCACCTACATGTACACTGCTGCTACTCTCTGTTTATTATCTATGCATAGTCACTTCACCCTACCTACATGTACACTGCTGCTACTCTCTGTTTATTATCTATGCATAGTCACTTCACCCCCACCTACATGTACACTGCTGCTACTCTCTGTTTATTATCTATGCATAGTCACTTCACCCCCACCTACATGTACACTGCTGCTACTCTCTGTTTATTATCTATGCATAGTCACTTCACCCCCACCTACATGTACACTGCTGCTACTCTCTGTTTATTATCTATGCATAGTCACTTCACCCCCACCTACATGTACACTGCTGCTACTCTCTGTTTATTATCTATGCATAGTCACTTCACCCCCACCTACATGTACACTGCTGCTACTCTCTGTTTATTATCTATGCATAGTCACTTCACCCCCACCTACATGTACACTGCTGCTACTCTCTGTTTATTATCTATGCATAGTCACTTCACCCCCACCTACATGTACACTGCTGCTACTCTCTGTTTATTATCTATGCATAGTCACTTCACCCCCACCTACATGTACACTGCTGCTACTCTCTGTTTATTATCTATGCATAGTCACTTCACCCCCACCTACATGTACACTGCTGCTACTCTCTGTTTATTATCTATGCATAGTCACTTCACCCCCACCTACATGTACACTGCTGCTACTCTCTGTTTATTATCTATCCATAGTCACTTCACCCCCACCTACATGTACACTGCTGCTACTCTCTGTTTATTATCTATCCATAGTCACTTCACCCCCACCTACATGTACACTGCTGCTACTCTCTGTTTATTATCTATGCATAGACACTTCACCCCCACCTACATGTACACTGCTGCTACTCTCTGTTTATTATCTATGCATAGACACTTCACCCCCACCTACATGTACACTGCTGCTACTCTCTGTTTATTATCTATGCATAGTCACTTCACCCCCACCTACATGTACACTGCTGCTACTCTCTGTTTATTATCTATGCATAGACACTTCACCCTACCTACATGTACACTGCTGCTACTCTCTGTTTATTATCTATCCATAGTCACTTCACCCCCACCTACATGTACACTGCTGCTACTCTCTGTTTATTATCTATGCATAGTCACTTCACCCCCACCTACATGTACACTGCTGCTACTCTCTGTTTATTATCTATGCATAGACACTTCACCCCCCACCTACATGTACACTGCTGCTACTCTCTGTTTATTATCTATGCATAGACACTTCACCCCCACCTACATGTACACTGCTGCTACTCTCTGTTTATTATCTATGCATAGACACTTCACCCCCCACCTACATGTACACTGCTGCTACTCTCTGTTTATTATCTATGCATAGTCACTTCACCCTCACCTACATGTACACTGCTGCTACTCTCTGTTTATTATCTATCCATAGTCACTTCACCCTACCTACATGTACACTGCTGCTACTCACTGTTTATTATCTATCCATAGTCACTTCACCCCCACCTACATGTACACTGCTGCTACTCTCTGTTTATTATCTATGCATAGTCACTTCACCCCCACCTACATGTACACTGCTGCTACTCTCTGTTTATTATCTATCCATAGTCACTTCACCCCCACCTACATGTACACTGCTGCTACTCACTGTTTATTATCTATGCATAGTCACTTCACCCCCACCTACATGTACACTGCTGCTACTCACTGTTTATTATCTATGCATAGTCACTTCACCCCCACCTACATGTACACTGCTGCTACTCTCTGTTTATTATCTATGCATAGTCACTTCACCCCCACCTACATGTACACTGCTGCTACTCTCTGTTTATTATCTATGCATAGTCACTTCACCCCTACCTACATGTACACTGCTGCTACTCTCTGTTTATTATCTATGCATAGTCACTTCACCCCCACCTACATGTACACTGCTGCTACTCTCTGTTTATTATCTATCCATAGTCACTTCACCCTACCTACATGTACACTGCTGCTACTCTCTGTTTATTATCTATCCATAGTCACTTCACCCTACCTACATGTACACTGCTGCTACTCACTGTTTATTATCTATCCATATAGTCACTTCACCCCCACCTACATGTACACTGCTGCTACTCTCTGTTTATTATCTATGCATAGTCACTTCACCCCCACCTACATGTACACTGCTGCTACTCTCTGTTTATTATCTATCCATAGTCACTTCACCCTACCTACATGTACACTGCTGCTACTCACTGTTTATTATCTATCCATATAGTCACTTCACCCCCACCTACATGTACACTGCTGCTACTTGCTGTTTATTATCTATCCATAGTCACTTCACCCTACCTACATGTACACTGCTGCTACTCACTGTTTATTATCTATCCATATAGTCACTTCACCCCCACCTACATGTACACTGCTGCTACTTGCTGTTTATTATCTATCCATAGTCACTTCACCCTACCTACATGTACACTGCTGCTACTCTCTGTTTATTATCTATGCATAGTCACTTCACCCCTACCTACATGTACACTGCTGCTACTCTCTGTTTATTATCTATGCATAGTCACTTCACCCCCACCTACATGTACACTGCTGCTACTCTCTGTTTATTATCTATGCATAGTCACTTCACCCCACCTACATGTACACTGCTGCTACTTGCTGTTGATTATCTATGCATAGTCACTTCACCCCTACCTACATGTACACTGCTGCTACTCTCTGTTTATTATCTATGCATAGTCACTTCACCCCCACCTACATGTACACTGCTGCTACTTGCTGTTTATTATCTATGCATAGTCACTTCACCCCCACCTACATGTACACTGCTGCTACTCTCTGTTTATTATCTATGCATAGTCACTTCACCCCCACCTACATGTACACTGCTGCTACTCACTGTTTATTATCTATGCATAGTCACTTCACCCCCACCTACATGTACACTGCTGCTACTCTCTGTTTATTATCTATGCATAGTCACTTCACCCCCACCTACATGTACACTGCTGCTACTTGCTGTTTATTATCTATGCATAGTCACTTCACCCCCCACCTACATGTACACTGCTGCTACTTGCTGTTTATTATCTATGTATAGTCACTTCACCCCCACCTACATGTACACTGCTGCTACTCTCTGTTTATTATCTATCCATAGTCACTTCACCCCCACCTACATGTACACTGCTGCTACTCTCTGTTTATTATCTATCCATAGTCACTTTACCCCTACCTACATGTACACTGCTGCTACTCTCTGTTTATTATCTATGCATAGACACTTCACCCTACCTACATGTACACTGCTGCTACTCTCTGTTTATTATCTATGCATAGACACTTCACCCCCCACCTACATGTACACTGCTGCTACTCTCTGTTTATTATCTATGCATAGTCACTTCACCCCCACCTACATGTACACTGCTGCTACTCTCTGTTTATTATCTATGCATAGACACTTCACCCTACCTACATGTACACTGCTGCTACTCTCTGTTTATTATCTATCCATAGTCACTTCACCCCCACCTACATGTACACTGCTGCTACTCTCTGTTTATTATCTATGCATAGTCACTTCACCCTACCTACATGTACACTGCTGCTACTCTCTGTTTATTATCTATGCATAGTCACTTCACCCCCACCTACATGTACACTGCTGCTACTCTCTGTTTATTATCTATCCATAGTCACTTCACCCCCACCTACATATACACTGCTGCTACTCTCTGTTTATTATCTATCCATAGTCACTTCACCCCTACCTACATGTACACTGCTGCTACTCACTGTTTATTATCTATGCATAGTCACTTTACCCCCACCTATATGTACACTGCTGCTACTTGCTGTTTATTATCTATCCATAGTCACTTCACCCTACCTACATGTACACTGCTGCTACTCACTGTTTATTATCTATGCATAGTCACTTCACCCCCAACTACATGTACACTGCTGCTACTCACTGTTTATTATCTATCCATAGTCACTTCACCCCCACCTACATGTACACTGCTGCTACTCTCTGTTTATTATCTATGCATAGTCACTTTACCCCCACCTACATGTACACTGCTGCTACTCTCTGTTTATTATCTATGCATAGTCACTTCACCCCCACCTACATGTACACTGCTGCTACTCTCTGTTTATTATCTATCCATAGTCACTTCACCCCCACCTACATATACACTGCTGCTACTCTCTGTTTATTATCTATCCATAGTCACTTCACCCCTACCTACATGTACACTGCTGCTACTCACTGTTTATTATCTATGCATAGACACTTCACCCTACCTACATGTACACTGCTGCTACTCTCTGTTTCTTATCTATCCATAGTCACTTCACCCTACCTACATGTACACTGCTGCTACTCACTGTTTATTATCTATCCATAGTCACTTCACCCTACCTACATGTACACTGCTGCTACTCTCTGTTTATTATCTATGCATAGTCACTTCACCCCTACCTACATGTACACTGCTGCTACTTGCTGTTTATTATCTATGCATAGTCACTTCACCCTACCTACATGTACACTGCTGCTACTCTCTGTTTATTATCTATGCATAGTCACTTCACCCCCACCTACATGTACACTGCTGCTACTCACTGTTTATTATCTATGCATAGTCACTTCACCCCTACCTACATGTACACTGCTGCTACTCACTGTTTATTATCTATGCATAGTCACTTCACCCCCACCTACATGTACACTGCTGCTACTCTCTGTTTATTATCTATGCATAGTCACTTCACCCCCACCTACATGTACACTGCTGCTACTCTCTGTTTATTATCTATGCATAGTCACTTCACCCCCACCTACATGTACACTGCTGCTACTCTCTGTTTATTATCTATGCATAGTCACTTCACCCCCACCTACATGTACACTGCTGCTACTCACTGTTTATTATCTATGCATAGTCACTTCACCCCCACCTACATGTACACTGCTGCTACTTGCTGTTTATTATCTATGTATAGTCACTTCACCCCCACCTACATGTACACTGCTGCTACTCTCTGTTTATTATCTATCCATAGTCACTTCACCCCCACCTACATGTACACTGCTGCTACTCTCTGTTTATTATCTATCCATAGTCACTTTACCCATACCTACATGTACACTGCTGCTACTCTCTGTTTATTATCTATGCATAGACACTTCACCCTACCTACATGTACACTGCTGCTACTCTCTGTTTATTATCTATCCATAGTCACTTCACCCCCACCTACATGTACACTGCTGCTACTCTCTGTTTATTATCTATCCATAGTCACTTTACCCCTACCTACATGTACACTGCTGCTACTCTCTGTTTATTATCTATGCATAGACACTTCACCCTACCTACATGTACACTGCTGCTACTCTCTGTTTATTATCTATCCATAGTCACTTCACCCCCCACCTACATGTACACTGCTGCTACTCTCTGTTTATTATCTATGCATAGTCACTTCACCCTACCTACATGTACACTGCTGCTACTCTCTGTTTATTATCTATGCATAGTCACTTCACCCCCACCTACATGTACACTGCTGCTACTCTCTGTTTATTATCTATCCATAGTCACTTCACCCCCACCTACATGTACACTGCTGCTACTCTCTGTTTATTATCTATGTATAGTCACTTTACCCCTACCTACATGTACACTGCTGCTACTCTCTGTTTATTATCTATGTATAGTCACTTTACCCCCACCTACATGTACACTGCTGCTACTCTCTGTTTCTTATCTATCCATAGTCACTTCACCCTACCTACATGTACACTGCTGCTACTCACTGTTTATTATCTATGCATAGACACTTCACCCCCACCTACATGTACACTGCTGCTACTCTCTGTTTATTATCTATCCATAGTCACTTCACCCCCACCTACATGTACACTGCTGCTACTCTCTGTTTATTATCTATGCATAGTCACTTCACCCCCACCTACATGTACACTGCTGCTACTCTCTGTTTATTATCTATGCATAGTCACTTCACCCCCACCTACATGTACACTGCTGCTACTCTCTGTTTATTATCTATCCATAGTCACTTCACCCCCACCTACATATACACTGCTGCTACTCTCTGTTTATTATCTATCCATAGTCACTTCACCCCTACCTACATGTACACTGCTGCTACTCACTGTTTATTATTTATGCATAGACACTTCACCCTACCTACATGTACACTGCTGCTACTCTCTGTTTCTTATCTATCCATAGTCACTTCACCCTACCTACATGTACACTGCTGCTACTCACTGTTTATTATCTATGCATAGACACTTCACCCTCACCTACATGTACACTGCTGCTACTCTCTGTTTATTATCTATGCATAGACACTTCACCCCCCACCTACATGTACACTGCTGCTACTCTCTGTTTATTATCTATGCATAGTCACTTCACCCCTACCTACATGTACACTGCTGCTACTTGCTGTTTATTATCTATCCATAGTCACTTCACCCCCACCTACATGTACACTGCTGCTACTTGCTGTTTATTATCTATGCATAGTCACTTCACCCTACCTACATGTACACTGCTGCTACTTGCTGTTTATTATCTATGTATAGTCACTTCACCCTACCTACATGTACACTGCTGCTACTCACTGTTTATTATCTATGCATAGTCACTTCACCCCCACCTACATGTACACTGCTGCTACTCTCTGTTTATTATCTATGCATAGTCACTTCACCCCCACCTACATGTACACTGCTGCTACTCTCTGTTTATTATCTATGCATAGTCACTTCACCCCCACCTACATGTACACTGCTGCTACTCTCTGTTTATTATCTATGCATAGTCACTTCACCCCCACCTACATGTACACTGCTGCTACTTGCTGTTTATTATCTATGCATAGTCACTTCACCCCTACCTACATGTACACTGCTGCTACTCACTGTTTATTATCTATGCATAGTCACTTCACCCCCACCTACATGTACACTGCTGCTACTCACTGTTTATTATCTATCCATAGTCACTTCACCCTACCTACATGTACACTGCTGCTACTCTCTGTTTATTATCTATGCATAGTCACTTCACCCCCACCTACATGTACACTGCTGCTACTTGCTGTTTATTATCTATGTATAGTCACTTCACCCCGACCTACATGTACACTGCTGCTACTCTCTGTTTATTATCTATGCATAGTCACTTCACCCCACCTACATGTACACTGCTGCTACTCTGCTGTTTATTATCTATGCATAGTCACTTCACCCCCCACCTACATGTACACTGCTGCTACTCACTGTTTATTATCTATGCATAGTCACTTCACCCCCACCTACATGTACACTGCTGCTACTCTCTGTTTATTATCTATGCATAGTCACTTCACCCCCACCTACATGTACACTGCTGCTACTCTCTGTTTATTATCTATCCATAGTCACTTCACCCCCACCTACATGTACACTGCTGCTACTTGCTGTTTAATATCTATGCATAGTCACTTTACCCCCACCTACATGTACACTGCTGCTACTCACTGTTTATTATCTATCCATAGTCACTTCACCCCCACCTACATGTACACTGCTGCTACTCTCTGTTTATTATCTATCCATAGTCACTTCACCCCCACCTACATGTACACTGCTGCTACTCACTGTTTATTATCTATGCATAGTCACTTCACCCCCACCTACATGTACACTGCTGCTACTCACTGTTTATTATCTATCCATAGTCACTTCACCCCCACCTACATGTACACTGCTGCTACTCACTGTTTATTATCTATGCATAGTCACTTCACCCCCTGCTGCTACCTACATGTACACTGCTGCTACTCACTGTTTATTATCTATGCATAGTCACTTTACCCCCACCTGCATGTACACTGCTGCTACTACATGTACACTGTTTATTATCTATGCATAGTCACTTCACCCCCCCACCTACATGTACACTGCTGCTACTTGCTGTTTATTATCTATGCATAGTCACTTCACCCCCACCTACATGTACACTGCTGCTACTCACTGTTTATTATCTATCCATATAGTCACTTCACCCCCACCTACATGTACACTGCTGCTACTCACTGTTTATTATCTATCCATATAGTCACTTCACCCCCACCTACATGTACACTGCTGCTACTCACTGTTTATTATCTATCCATATAGTCACTTCACCCCCACCTACATGTACACTGCTGCTACTCACTGTTTATTATCTATCCATATAGTCACTTCACCCCTACATACATGTACACTGCTGCTACTCACTGTTTATTATCTATCCATAGTCACTTCACCCCCACCTACATGTACACTGCTGCTACTCTGCTGTTTATTATCTATCCATATAGTCACTTCACCCCCACCTACATGTACACTGCTGCTACTCTCTGTTTATTATCTATCCATAGTCACTTCACCCCCACCTACATGTACACTGCTGCTACTTGCTGTTTATTATCTATGCATAGTCACTTCACCCCCACCTACATGTACACTGCTGCTACTCTCTGTTTATTATCTATGCATAGTCACTTCACCCCCACCTACATGTACACTGCTGCTACTCTGTTTATTATCTATGTATAGTCACTTCACCCCCACCTACATGTACACTGCTGCTACTCTCTGTTTATTATCTATCCATATAGTCACTTCACCCCCACCTACATGTACACTGCTGCTACTCTCTGTTTATTATCTATCCATAGTCACTTCACCCCCCACCTACATGTACACTGCTGCTACTTGCTGTTTATTATCTATGCATAGTCACTTCACCCCCACCTACATGTACACTGCTGCTACTCTCTGTTTATTATCTATGCATAGTCACTTCACCCTACCTACATGTACACTGCTGCTACTCTCTGTTTATTATCTATGCATAGTCACTTCACCCCCACCTACATGTACACTGCTGCTACTCTCTGTTTATTATCTATGCATAGTCACTTCACCCCCACCTACATGTACACTGCTGCTACTCTCTGTTTATTATCTATGCATAGTCACTTCACCCCCACCTACATGTACACTGCTGCTACTCTCTGTTTATTATCTATGTATAGTCACTTCACCCCCACCTACATGTACACTGCTGCTACTCTCTGTTTATTATCTATGTATAGTCACTTCACCCCCACCTACATGTACACTGCTGCTACTTGCTGTTTATTATCTATGCATAGTCACTTCACCCCCACCTACATGTACACTGCTGCTACTCTCTGTTTATTATCTATACATAGTCACTTCACCCCTACCTACATGTACACTGCTGCTACTCACTGTTTATTATCTATGTATAGTCACTTCACCCCCACCTACATGTACACTGCTGCTACTCACTGTTTATTATCTATCCATAGTCACTTCACCCCCACCTACATGTACACTGCTGCTACTCTCTGTTTATTATCTATGTATAGTCACTTCACCCCTACCTACATGTACACTGCTGCTACTCTCTGTTTATTATCTATCCATAGTCACTTCACCCCTACCTACATGTACACTGCTGCTACTCTCTGTTTATTATCTATGCATAGACACTTCACCCCCACCTACATGTACACTGCTGCTACTCTCTGTTTATTATCTATCCATAGTCACTTCACCCCTACCTACATGTACACTGCTGCTACTCTCTGTTTATTATCTATGTATAGTCACTTCACCCTACCTACATGTACACTGCTGCTACTCTCTGTTTATTATCTATGTATAGTCACTTCACCCCTACCTACATGTACACTGCTGCTACTTGCTGTTTATTATCTATGCATAGTCACTTCACCCTACCTACATGTACACTGCTGCTACTCACTGTTTATTATCTATGCATAGACACTTCACCCCCACCTACATGTACACTGCTGCTACTCTCTGTTTATTATCTATGCATAGTCACTTCACCCTACCTACATGTACACTGCTGCTACTCACTGTTTATTATCTATGCATAGACACTTCACCCCCACCTACATGTACACTGCTGCTACTTGTTTATTATCTGTTTATTATCTATGCATAGACACTTCACCCCTACCTACATGTACACTGCTGCTACTCTCTGTTTATTATCTATGCATAGTCACTTCACCCCTACCTACATGTACACTGCTGCTACTCTCTGTTTATTATCTATGCATAGTCACTTCACCCCTACCTACATGTACACTGCTGCTACTCTCTGTTTATTATCTATGCATAGTCACTTCACCCCCACCTACATGTACACTGCTGCTACTCTCTGTTTATTATCTATGCATAGACACTTCACCCTACCTACATGTACACTGCTGCTACTCACTGTTTATTATCTATCCATAGTCACTTCACCCCTACCTACATGTACACTGCTGCTACTCTCTGTTTATTATCTATCCATAGTCACTTCACCCCCACCTACATGTACACTGCTGCTACTCTCTGTTTATTATCTATGTATAGTCACTTCACCCTACCTACATGTACACTGCTGCTACTCTCTGTTTATTATCTATGCATAGACACTTCACCCCCACCTACATGTACACTGCTGCTACTCACTGTTTATTATCTATGCATAGACACTTTACCCCTACCTATATGTACACTGCTGCTACTCTCTGTTTATTATCTATGCATAGTCACTTCACCCCCACCTACATGTACACTGCTGCTACTCTCTGTTTATTATCTATGCATAGTCACTTCACCCCCACCTACATGTACACTGCTGCTACTCTCTGTTTATTATCTATGCATAGTCACTTCACCCCCACCTACATGTACACTGCTGCTACTCTCTGTTTATTATCTATGCATAGTCACTTCACCCCCACCTACATGTACACTGCTGCTACTCTCTGTTTATTATCTATGCATAGTCACTTCACCCCCACCTACATGTACACTGCTGCTACTCTCTGTTTATTATCTATCCATAGTCACTTCACCCCCACCTACATGTACACTGCTGCTACTCTCTGTTTATTATCTATGCATAGTCACTTCACCCCCACCTACATGTACACTGCTGCTACTCTCTGTTTATTATCTATGCATAGTCACTTCACCCCTACCTACATGTACACTGCTGCTACTCTCTGTTTATTATCTATGCATAGACACTTCACCCCCACCTACATGTACACTGCTGCTACTCTCTGTTTATTATCTATGCATAGTCACTTCACCCTACCTACATGTACACTGCTGCTACTCTCTGTTTATTATCTATGTATAGTCACTTCACCCCCACCTACATGTACACTGCTGCTACTTGCTGTTTATTATCCATATAGTCACTTCACCCCCACCTACATGTACACTGCTGCTACTTGCTGTTTATTATCCATATAGTCACTTCACCCCCACCTACATGTACACTGCTGCTACTCTCTGTTTATTATCTATCCATATAGTCACTTCACCCCACCTACATGTACACTGCTGCTACTCACTGTTTATTATCTATCCATATAGTCACTTCACCCCCACCTACATGTACACTGCTGCTACTCACTGTTTATTATCTATCCATATAGTCACTTCACCCCTACATACATGTACACTGCTGCTACTCACTGTTTATTATCTATCCATATAGTCACTTCACCCCCACCTACATGTACACTGCTGCTACTCTCTGTTTATTATCTATGTATAGTCACTTCACCCCCACCTACATGTACACTGCTGCTACTCTCTGTTTATTATCTATCCATAGTCACTTCACCCCCACCTACATGTACACTGCTGCTACTTGCTGTTTATTATCTATGCATAGTCACTTCACCCCCACCTACATGTACACTGCTGCTACTCTCTGTTTATTATCTATGCATAGTCACTTCACCCCCACCTACATGTACACTGCTGCTACTCACTGTTTATTATCTATGCATAGTCACTTCACCCCCACCTACATGTACACTGCTGCTACTCACTGTTTATTATCTATCCATAGTCACTTCACCCCCACCTACATGTACACTGCTGCTACTCTCTGTTTATTATCTATGCATAGACACTTCACCCTACCTACATGTACACTGCTGCTACTCTCTATTTATTATCTATGCATAGACACTTCACCCCCACCTACATGTACACTGCTGCTACTCTCTGTTTATTATCTATGTATAGTCACTTCACCCCTACCTACATGTACACTGCTGCTACTTGCTGTTTATTATCTATGCATAGTCACTTCACCCTCCACCTACATGTACACTGCTGCTACTCTCTGTTTCTTATCTATCCATAGTCACTTCACCCTACCTACATGTACACTGCTGCTACTCTCTGTTTATTATCTATCCATAGTCACTTCACCCTACCTACATGTACACTGCTGCTACTCTCTGTTTATTATCTATGCATAGTCACTTCACCCCTACCTACATGTACACTGCTGCTACTTGCTGTTTATTATCTATCCATAGTCACTTCACCCCCACCTACATGTACACTGCTGCTACTTGCTGTTTATTATCTATGCATAGTCACTTCACCCTACCTACATGTACACTGCTGCTACTTGCTGTTTATTATCTATGCATAGTCACTTCACCCCTACCTACATGTACACTGCTGCTACTCTGTTTATTATCTATCCATAGTCACTTCACCCCTACCTACATGTACACTGCTGCTACTCTCTGTTTATTATCTATGCATAGTCACTTCACCCCCACCTACATGTACACTGCTGCTACTCTCTGTTTATTATCTATGCATAGACACTTCACCCTACCTACATGTACACTGCTGCTACTCTCTGTTTATTATCTATCCATAGTCACTTCACCCCTACCTACATGTACACTGCTGCTACTCTCTGTTTATTATCTATCCATAGTCACTTCACCCCCACCTACATGTACACTGCTGCTACTCTTGTTTATTATCTATGTATAGTCACTTCACCCTACCTACATGTACACTGCTGCTACTCTGTTTATTATCTATGCATAGACACTTCACCCCCACCTACATGTACACTGCTGCTACTCACTGTTTATTATCTATGCATAGACACTTTACCCCTACCTATATGTACACTGCTGCTACTCTCTGTTTATTATCTATGCATAGTCACTTCACCCCCACCTACATGTACACTGCTGCTACTCTCTGTTTATTATCTATGCATAGTCACTTCACCCCCACCTACATGTACACTGCTGCTACTCTCTGTTTATTATCTATGCATAGTCACTTCACCCCCACCTACATGTACACTGCTGCTACTCTCTGTTTATTATCTATGCATAGTCACTTCACCCCCACCTACATGTACACTGCTGCTACTCTCTGTTTATTATCTATGCATAGTCACTTCACCCCCACCTACATGTACACTGCTGCTACTCTCTGTTTATTATCTATGCATAGACACTTCACCCCCCACCTACATGTACACTGCTGCTACTCTCTGTTTATTATCTATGCATAGACACTTCACCCCCACCTACATGTACACTGCTGCTACTCTCTGTTTATTACCCATGCATAGTCACTTTACCCCTACCTACATATACACTGCTGCTACTCTCTGTTTATTACCCATGCATAGTCACTTTACCCCTACCTACATATACACTGCTGCTACTCTCTGTTTATTACCCATGCATAGTCACTTTACCTCTACCTACATATACACTGCTGCTACTCTCTGTTTATTATCCATGCATAGTCACTTTACCTCTACCTACATATACACTGCTGCTACTCTCTGTTTATTATCCATGCATAGTCACTTTACCTCTACCTACATATACACTGCTGCTACTCTCTGTTTATTATCTATGCATAGACACTTCACCCCACCTACATGTACACTGCTGCTACTCTCTGTTTATTATCTATGCATAGACACTTCACCCTACCTACATGTACACTGCTGCTACTCTCTGTTTATTATCTATGCATAGACACTTCACCCTACCTACATGTACACTGCTGCTACTCTCTGTTTATATATCTATGCACAGACACTTCACCCTACCTACATGTACACTGCTGCTACTCTCTGTTTATTATCTATGCATAGTCACTTCACCCCCACCTACATGTACACTGCTGCTACTCTCTGTTTATTATCTATGCATAGTCACTTCACCCCTACCTACATGTACACTGCTGCTACTCTCTGTTTATTATCTATGCATAGTCACTTCACCCCCACCTACATGTACACTGCTGCTACTTGCTGTTTATTATCTATGCATAGTCACTTCACCCCCACCTACATGTACACTGCTGCTACTCACTGTTTATTATCTATGCATAGTCACTTCACCCCCACCTACATGTACACTGCTGCTACTCTCTGTTTATTATCTATGCATAGACACTTCACCCTACCTACATGTACACTGCTGCTACTCTCTGTTTATTATCTATGCATAGACACTTCACCCCCACCTACATGTACACTGCTGCTACTCTCTGTTTATTATCTATGCATAGACA
>NC_068453.1:23693783-23746183 GCF_023373465.1 Oncorhynchus keta | reverse complement strand
TGTTTATTATCTATGCATAGTCACTATACCCCCACCTACATGTACAAATTACCTCAACTCGCCTGTACCCCCCTACACTGACTCGTGTATAGAGCTTAGTTATTGTTATTCTTACTGTGTTACTTTTTATTTTAGTCTACTTGGTAAATATGTTCTTAACTCTTCTTGAACTGCACTGTTGGTTAAGGGCTTGTAAGTAAGCATTTCACGGTAAAGTCTACACATGTTGTATTCGGCGCATGAAAAGGACAACCAAGACATCCAAATTCACTTCCACAAACCCAAAACCACTCACTGCAGATAACCAGGCCACTCAACTCAATGAGTTAACCCGTAAATTCATTATCCTACACTAACACCTCAGGACTAGTGACAACAGTGCATCGTTCTCTGAGAGCAGAAGACAATGGCTGAAGCATCCCCCCCTGTGTATAGGAAGAGCAACACAGAGGGCTCACATTGTTCTTGTTCCCCATTGGACAAATAAACTTCCTGGAACTACTTGTCTCAATCTGCACACAATCTGCACACATCCGGACACTACACCGCCTGTTACTCTAAACAACCACGTACACTGTCACAACGAGGGAGAGAGAGAGCGGTGTGTAAACACATGGGTAGATGTGTGTATGTTAATGTGTGTGTATGTTAATGTGTGTATGTTAATGTGCGTGTATGTTAATGTGTGTGTATGTTAATGTGTGTATGTTAATGTGCGTGTATGTTAATGTGTGTGTATGTTAATGTGTGTATGTTAATGTGCGTGTATGTTAATGTGTGTGTATGTTAATGTGTGTGTATGTTAATGTGCGTGTATGTTAATGTGTGTGTATGTTAATGTGTGTGTATGTTAATGTGTGTGTATGTTAATGTGCGTGTATGTTAATGTGCGTGTATGTTAATGTGCGTGTATGTTAATGTGTGTGTATGTTAATGTGTGTATGTTAATGTGTGTATGTTAATGTGTGTGTATGTTAATGTGTGTGTATGTTAATGTGTGTATGTTAATGTGTGTGTATGTTAATGTGCGTGTATGTTAATGTTAATGTGTGTATGTTAATGTGTGTGTATGTTAATGTGCGTGTATGTTAATGTGTGTATGTTAATGCGTGTGTATGTTAATGTGTGTATGTTAATGTGTGTATGTTAATGTGCGTGTATGTTAATGTGCGTGTATGTTAATGTGTGTGTATGTTAATGTGTGTGTATGTTAATGTGTGTGTATGTTAATGTGTGTATGTTAATGTGTGTATGTTAATGTGCGTGTATGTTAATGTGCGTGTATGTTAATGTGTGTGTATGTTAATGTGTGTGTATGTTAATGTGTGTATGTTAATGTGTGTATGTTAATGTGCGTGTATGTTAATGTGTGTGTATGTTAATGTGTGTGTATGTTAATGTGTGTATGTTAATGTGTGTGTATGTTAATGTGTGTGTATGTTAATGTGTGTGTATGTTAATGTGTGTATGTTAATGTTAATGTTAATGTGTATGTTAATGTGCGTGTATGTTAATGTGCGTGTATGTTAATGTGTGTGTATGTTAATGTGCGTGTATGTTAATGTGCGTTAATGTATGTTAATGTGCGTGTATGTTAATGTGTGTATGTTAATGTGCGTGTAATGTGCGTGTATGTTAATGTGTGTATGTTAATGTGTGTATGTTAATGTGCGTGTATGTTAATGTGCGTGTATGTTAATGTTAATGTGTGTATGTTAATGTGCGTGTATGTTAATGTGTGTATGTTAATGTGTGTGTATGTTAATGTGTGTGTATGTTAATGTGTGTGTTTGTTAATGTGTGTGTATGTTCATGTGTGTGTATGTTAATGTGTGTGTTTGTTAATGTGTGTCTATGCTAATGCGCGTGTATGTTAATGCGCGTGTATGTTAATGTGTGTGTTTGTTAATGCGCGTGTATGCTAATGCGTGTGTATGTTAATGTGCGTGTATGTTAATGTGCGTGTATGTTAATGTGCGTGTATGTTAATGTGCGTGTATGTTAATGTGCGTGTATGTTAATGTGCGTGTATGTTAATGTGCGTGTATGTTAATGTGCGTGTATGTTAATGTGCGTGTATGTTAATGTGCGTGTATGTTAATGTGCGTGTATGTTAATGTGCGTGTATGTTAATGTGCGTGTATGTTAATGTGTGTATGTTAATGTGTGTGTATGTTAATGTGTGTGTTTGTTAATGTGTGTGTATGTTCATGTGTGTGTATGTTAATGTGTGTGTTTGTTAATGTGTGTGTATGTTAATGTGTGTGTATGTTAATGTGTGTGTATGTTAATGTGTGTGTATGTTAATGTGCGTGTATGTTAATGTGCGTGTATGTTAATGTGTGTGTATGTTAATGTGTGTATGTTAATGTGTGTGTATGTTAATGTGTGTATGTTAATGTGTGTGTATGTTAATGTGTGTGTATGTTAATGTGTGTGTATGTTAATGTGTGTGTATGTTAATGTGCGTGTATGTTAATGTGTGTGTATGTTAATGTGTGTGTATGTTAATGTGTGTGTATGTTAATGTGTGTGTATGTTAATGTGTGTGTATGTTAATGTGTGTGTATGTTAATGTGTGTGTATGTTAATGTGTGTGTATGTTAATGTGTGTGTATGTTAATGTGTGTGTATGTTAATGTGTGTGTATGTTAATGTGTGTGTATGTTAATGTGTGTGTATGTTAATGTGTGTGTATGTTAATGTGTGTGTATGTTAATGTGTGTGTATGTTAATGTGTGTGTATGTTAATGTGCGTGTATGTTAATGTGTGTGTATGTTAATGTGTGTGTATGTTAATGTGTGTGTATGTTAATGTGCGTGTATGTTAATGTGCGTGTATGTTAATGTGTGTGTATGTTAATGTGTGTATGTTAATGTGTGTGTATGTTAATGCGCGTGTATGTTAATGCGTGTGTATGTTAATGCGTGTGTATGTTAATGTGTGTGTATGTTAATGTGTGTGTATGTTAATGTGTGTGTATGTTAATGCGTGTGTATGTTAGTGTGTGTGTATGTTAATGTGTGTATGTTAATGTGTGTATGTTAATGTGTGTGTATGCTAATGTGCGTGTATGTTAATGCGTGTGTATGTTAATGTATGTGTATGTTATTGTGTGTATATATTAATGTATGTGTGTTAATGTGTGTTACCTTGCATGAGTGCAGTGATTTGCTGGGACTTCTGTGCGGGGTGTTCTCTGAGGATCTCCAGAGCTGTCCTTCCCTGGCAGTCTGTGATGTTGGCATCAATACCTGCAACAAACAGACAGAAGACCGAAACCATGGGTCAGGCACGCAGCCGACACACACACACACGAGCAAGCGCGCACACACACACACACACACAAATCTAGCCTCTTACAGACACTACCTTAACAAGTAAATCTATATACACATTTTAAAGGGGAAGCACTGTAAAGTGTTGCGTGTAGGAGGACAAAGATCCTAAATATACTCACTTGGAGAAATTTTCAAGGAAAACATCCACACTGTATTTCTGTCTGACAATTTACCGACAGAGGAAGCTAGCTGTGTCCATCCTGTATCACACACACTGATTGATGAATAGAGGAGAAGGTTGGGTGGATGACATGGGTCAGACAATACACCGGTAAAGGCCTGTCGCTCATCTACGTAAAAGCCCCACGGACAAAAACAATATGGCTGCCCGGGGTTCCTTACAGGAAGTGCAACAAAACAACAGAGGAAACAGGAAGTGATTGAGGAAAATAAGGGGGGAGAGGAGGGGATTGTAGGACAAGACCCCTCTCCCGCTCTCTCTCCATATCCTCTACTGTCCTCTCTCTCTCCATATCCTCTACTGTCCTCTCTCTCTCCATATCCTCTACTGTCCCCCCCTCTCTTTCTCTCCATATCCTCTACTGTCCCCCCCTCTCTTTCTCTCCATATCATCAACTGTCCTCTCTCGCTCATATCCTCTACTGTCCTCCCTCTCTCTCTCCAAATCCTCTACTGTCCTCTCTCTCTCTCTCTCTCTCTCTCTCTCTCTCTCTCTCTCTCTCTCTCTCTCTCTCTCTCTCTCTCTCTCTCTCTCTCTCTCTCTCTCTCTCTCTCTCTCTCTCTCTCTCTCTCTCTCTCTCTCTCTCTCTCTCTCTCTCTCTCTCTCATCTACTGTCCCCTTCTCTCTCTCTCTACTGTCCTCTCTCTCCATATCCTCTACTGTCCTCTCTCTCCCTCTCTATATCATCTACTGTCCCCTTCTCTCTCTCTCTCCATATCTTCTCTCTGCCCCTCAACATATCAACTACTCTCTCTCTCTCTCTCTCTCTCTCTCTCCATATCATCTACTCTCTCTCCCTCTACATATCAACTACTCTCTCTCTATATATATATATCATCTACTCTCTCTCCCTCTACATATCAACTACTGTCTCTCTTTCTACATATAAACTACTGTCTCTCTCCATGTCCCCTTCTCTCTCCATAATAACCCCAGTGTTTAGTAACAGAGGTGGTGTACATTAATGCTGTAAAAACCCCAAAGTGCATACTGGCATTTTAATATCACTTTATTGAGTGATGGTCACTTCAGGAAATGTTTGAGTTTTTTCTGGGAGAGCTGGAGGTCTCTGAAGGCCAGTTTTGTATCCCTCCAACAGTGGTGGGATATAAGGAAAATCAAGGTTCAACAATTCTGTAATCAATACACAATGAATGTCACCACAGACATCACCAGATCAATGAACACTCCAGAGTCTGAAATAGTGGAAGTCCTGACGTTAGTTGAGACCACAGGAGATCGAGGTCATACTCAGGCCCTCAAGATTTAAAAAAAAAGCTGCATTGGCAGACCTGCTGGGTATCAGAGCACAGGGGGCATTAGTGAGAAGTAAGTTTCAATTTATCTTTGGTTCAGAGAAAAAGAATGAACAAAGATGAATGATTATTTTCCAAATCAGCTGTTGGACAGGGGCTCCCTAGCCCTAGAGAAATTAGAAAGAGGGCAGTAGAGTTCTATGCTGAGCTATACAAGTGTGAGGACAAAGAGGATATAACAGTGACGGGCTCCATGAGCTCAGGGTGAACGAAAGCAACCATTGTCTTCGCAGGAGATATACACTGCATTAAAAGGCATGGAAAATGGTGGGCTTCCTGTTGACTTTTTAAAAGTATTTTTGGGCTATGTTGGGAGAGGATTGGCTAGCAGCAGTTAACGATAGTTTGACCGGAGGGTTACTACCGATAAGATGCAGGAGGGCTGTCCTCACCCTACTGCCAAAAAAGGGTGACCCTATGGAGGTGAAGAACTGGAGGCTGGTGGCCTTTCTGTGCACTGATGATAAGATCCTGTCCAAGGCTTTGTCCACCAGGCTGAGGGAGGTGATGTGGCAAATTATAACATACCAATCCTACTGTGTTCCCGGCAGGCAGATAGGGGATAACATGTCCCAGATTCTGGATGTCTCTGGGGCTGTTGGGTTGGATGCTGGTCTAATTTAAATTGATCAGGAAAAGGCATTTGACTGAGTTGAACATCAATACTTATGATGCACCTTTGAGGAATTTGGTTTCAGCTCTGGTTTTACGGCCATGATCACGGTGATATATGGTGACATTGAAAGTTAACGGTGGCTTGAGTGCTCCTATTAAAGTGTGTAAAGGAACGAGGCAGGGGTGTTCGTTGTCGGGAATGTTATATTCCATCGCTATAGAGCCACTACTAAATAACATAAGAAGTTGTATTGAAGGGGTGCACCTTTCAGAGGATATTCCTCCTACTCATCTCTCAGCTTTTAGTGAAAAATCACGCGGAGGAGGATAGTTTGAGTCGGTTTGATCGGTTTAGGGGAATATCCCACGCAAAGGTAAATTGGCAAAAAGTTGTCTTCACAGATTGGGTAATGGTCTGGAGGGATCGTGGCATTGCCAGGGGGGCTGGAATGGTGAAAGGGTAAGTATCTTGGAGTGTAGCTAGGGGATGAGGGGACTATGGAAAAACATTTGGAATGGGGTGGTTAAAATGGTGGAAGGGAGGATGAGGAGATGGCGGTGGTTGTTATCTCGTATGTCATATAGGGGAGACACTATTATTGTTAACAATGTGGTTGCCTCTGCACCGTGACATCGCTTGTCATGTTTAGAGGCACCGTCTGGCCTTCTGGCCAAGATACAGGAAATTATTGTAGATTTTTGGGGGGATAAATATCATTGGGTTCCAAAAATTGTTTTGTATTTGTCAAAAGGTCTTGTCTATCTGGCTGGTAGGGCTGCTGCTTTCTGATTCCACTTTATTCAAAGGTTGCTTTATGGACCAGAACATGTGGTTTGGAGAGGTGTGGCAGGTCTGGTATTACAGCAGGTAGGGGGATTAGGTTTAAAGAAGGCTTTATTTTTGGTTGATAGTAGCCAGATTTCTAGGGAGGGAGTACCTCCATTTTACAGAGGCCTTCATAGGTTTTGGAGCATAATGAAGGTGTCCAGAAGAACTACAGTGGAGTGCATTGGCTGCTGGAGGAACCTCTGGTGTATTATGGGGCAAGACTGGATCGTACAACTGCAGCTGTTCCACATTTCTCCAAGATTCTGGTGAAGGGCAACATCATCAAACTATAACTAACTTATAACTAAATAACGGTCAACTTCTCCATTATATCAGTACTACAACTACTATCAACTACGACTATTACCATTACCACTCATACCACTACTATTTGGAATGATAAACAACAATAATACTGCGTTCATCCACCTCTGGCCTGCTCGCCTCCCTACCACTGAGGAAGTACAGTTCCCGCTCAGCCCAGTCAAAACTGTTCGCTGCTCTGGCCCCCCAATGGTGGAACAAACTCCCTCACGACGCCAGGACAGCGGAGTCAATCACCACCTTCCGGAGACACCTGAAACCCCACCTCTTTAAGGAATACCTAGGATAGGATAAGTAATCCTTCTCACCCCCCCTTTAAGATTTAGATGCACTATTGTAAAGTGACTGTTCTACTGGATGTCATAAGGTGAATGCACCAATTTGTAAGTCGCTCTGGATAAGAGCGTCTGCTAAATGACTTAAATGTAATGTAAAATGTAATGTAATACTAGGAATAACAATAACAGTAATAATAAGTAAGTTACTGCTTACTATGCAGATGTCATTATCCAGTGTCCCTCAGGCTATGGCAGGAAAATACATATTTGGCTGCAAGAGGAGTCATTGCTCCTACGCCCATGAGTATTTTTAGTTTTTCCTCTGGGTTTAAAAAGTTAAAATGTTTAATAACTGTAGTCATTTCTGACAGAGTAGAGATAATCCGCCAATTCATATTCTCTGTTTAGGGTCAGATAGCAATTTATTCAGCTTTGGGATTTTGTTTCATTTTACCAATGTTGTAAATATGAGTCCTTTGATTGGTTCATGATTTTGTTGGAATTCTTTCTTTTGAAGCAGTGCTGGTGTCAGCTTGGTTGGTGAGGTCCAACACCAGCTGACTGAGAGGGCTCGTTTCTGGTCTCAGCTCTTGGGTTTGAAGTGCTTTAAATTGCAGACTTGAATTTGGACTTGAATTTAGATGTAGCCCAAAATGTTATGATATTTCCTGTATTTTCATTATTACTGGAAAACGGCCCAATTCTGCCCTACATGCATTAGTTGGTGTATTTCTCTGGACTTGCAGGATTTTCCTACAGAATTCTGCATGTAGGGCTTCAATTGGATGTTTGTCCCACATTTTAAAGTCCAGTTTATTGAGTGGCCCCCAAACCTCACTTCCATAAAGAGCTATTGGTAGGATTACACTGTCAAATATTTTAGTCCAAATTCTAATTGGGATGTTGATTTTGAATAATTTCATTTTTATTGCATACATTGCTCTGCGGGATTTTTCTTTGAGTGCATTCACTGCCATATTAACGTTTCCTGATGCAGATATGGTCAGACCAAGGTAGGTGCAATTTGTAGTGTGTTCAATTATGGTGTTGTTCAGGGTGAATTTATATTTGTGTTTCTGACATGTTTTTTTTTTGTGGAAAATCATGATTTTCATTTTTTTTTGTATTTACTGCCAGGGCCCAATTATGGCAATATTGCTCTAGAATATTAATGTTCTGTTGAAGACCTTTGGTTGGTGATAGAAGCACCAAGTCATATAGCAGGTATTTCACCTCTGTGTCAAATAGTGTGAGTCCTGGGGCTGGAGAATGGTCCAACATGTCTGCTAATTCATTAATATAAATGTTGAAAAGATTTGGACTCAAACTGCAGCCTTGTCTCACACCTCGACATTGTGAAAATAATTATGTTCTTTGGTTTTTGATTTTTATTGCACATTTGTTTTCTGTGTAAATACATTTTATTAAGTCATACACCTTACCACCAAGCCCACTTTGGAGAATTTTGTAGAACAGCCCTTCGTGCCAAATAGAATCAAATGCTTTTTTAAAGTCAATAAAGCAAGCAAAGATTTTGCCTTATTTTGGTGGACGTGTTTATTAATTAGTGTATATATGGTCAGTAGTGCGATGGTTAGGGAGAAAGCCAAAATGACAATTACTTATTACATTTTTTTCTTGAAGAAAGGTTTGAATTCTTGAATTCAAAATGCTACAGAAAAGCTTTCCCAAGTCCTCTCTTTCTCTCTCTCCATATCGTCTACTCTCTCTCTCTCTCTCCCACATCATCTACTGTCTCTCTCTCTCTCTCCATATCGTCGACTCTCTCTCCATATCGTCTACTGTCTCTCTCTCTCCCATATCGTCTACTCTCTCTCTCTCCACATCGTCTCCTGTCTCTTTCTCTCTCTCTCTCTCTCTCTCTCTCTCTCTCTCTCTCTCTCTCTCTCTCTCTCACATCGTCTACTCTCTCTCTCTCTCTCTCCACATCGTCTACTGTCTCTCTCTCTCTCCACATCGTCTACTGTCTCTCTCTCTCCACATCGTCTACTGTCTCTCTCTCTCTCTCTCTCCATATCGTCTACTGTCTCTCTCTCTCTCTCCATATCATCTACTGTCTCACTGTCTCTCTCCATATCATCTACTGTCTCTCTCTCTCTCTCTCCATATCATCTACTGTCTCTCTCCATATCGTCTACTGTCTCTCTCTCTCTCATTCCATATGGTCTACTGTCTCTCTCTCTCTCCATATCGTCTACTGTCTCTCTCTCACTCTCCATATCGTCTACTGTCTCTCTCTCTCTCCATATCGTCTACTCTCTCTCTCTCCACATCATCTCCTGTCTCTTTCTCTCTCTCCATATCGTCTACTCTCTCTCTCTCTCCACATCATCTACTGTCTCTCTCTCTCTCTCCATATCGTCTACTCTCTCTCTCCATATCGTCTACTGTCTCTCTTTCTCCCCATATCGTCTACTCTCTCTCCACATCATCTACTGTCTCTCTCTCTCTCTCTCCATATCGTCTACTCTCTCTCTCTCCACATCATCTCCTGTCTCTTTCTCTCTCTCCATATCGTCTACTCTCTCTCCACATCATCTACTGTCTCTCTCTCTCTCTCCATATCGTCTACTCTCTCTCTCCATATCGTCTATTGTCTCTCTCTCTCTCTCCATATCGTCTAGTCTCTCTTTCTCCCCATATCGTCTATTGTCTCTCTCTCTCCATATCGTCTACTGTCTCTCTCTCTCCATATCGTCTACTCTCTCTCTCTCCACATCGTCTCCTGTCTCTTTCTCTCTCTCTCTCTCTCCACATCGTCTACTCTCTCTCTCTCTCCATATCGTCTACTCTCTCTCTCTCTCCACATCGTCTCATGTCTCTTTCTCTCTCTCTCTCTCCCACATTGTCTACTCTCTCTCTCTCTCTCTCTCTCTCCATATCGTCTACTGTCTCTCTCTCTCTCTCTCTCTCCATATCGTCTACTCTCTCTCTCTCCACATCGTCTCCTGTCTCTTTCTCCCTCTCTCTCTCCACATCGTCTACTCTCTCTCTCTCTCCATATCGTCTACTCTCTCTCTCTCTCCATATAGTCTACTCTCTCTCTCTCCATATCGTCTACTCTCTCTCTCTCAATTATGGTGTTGTTCAGGGTGAATTTATATTTGTGTTTCTGACATGTTTTTTTTTGTGGAAAATCATGATTTTCATTTTTTTTTTTTGTATTTACTGCCAGGGCCCAATTATGGCAATATTGCTCTAGAATATTAATGTTCTGTTGAAGACCTTTGGTTGGTGATAGAAGCACCAAGTCATATAGCAGGTATTTCACCTCTGTGTCAAATAGTGTGAGTCCTGGGGCTGGAGAATGGTCCAACATGTCTGCTAATTCATTAATATAAATGTTGAAAAGATTTGGACTCAAACTGCAGCCTTGTCTCACACCTCGACATTGTGAAAATAATTATGTTCTTTGGTTTTTGATTTTTATTGCACATTTGTTTTCTGTGTAAATACATTTTATTAAGTCATACACCTTACCACCAAGCCCACTTTGGAGAATTTTGTAGAACAGCCCTTCGTGCCAAATAGAATCAAATGCTTTTTTAAAGTCAATAAAGCAAGCAAAGATTTTGCCTTATTTTGGTGGACGTGTTTATTAATTAGTGTATATATGGTCAGTAGTGCGATGGTTAGGGAGAAAGCCAAAATGACAATTACTTATTACATTTTTTTCTTGAAGAAAGGTTTGAATTCTTGAATTCAAAAATGCTACAGAAAAGCTTTCCCAAGTTACTGTTTACGCAAATTCCCCTGTAAATATTGGGGTCTGATTTGTCTCCACTTTTGTGGATAGGGGAGATGAGCCCCTGGTTCCAGACATCAGGGAAGCAGCCAGAAGTTAAAACCATGTTGAACAATTTAAGCACAGCATTCTGCAACTCAGGTGTGCTGTTTTTCAGCATTTCATTTCTGATGTTGTCTACACCACAAGCCTTTTTTGATTTAATAGATTTTATCTTTTCATTTAGTTCTTGTTGGGTTATTGGGTGATCTAATGGATTTTGGTTGTTTTTAATGACTGGTTCAAGAATGTTCAATTTTTCTTTAATTTCTAATTGGTTATGTTTTTTTGTGGGATGTTTTTGTATAGATTATAAAAATACTTTTTCCAAATACCTACATCTTGTATGGCTAATTCTTGTGGCTTTGTTGTGCTTAAATTGTTCCACATGTCCCAGGACTGATTTTGGTCAATTGCATTTTCAATTTCATCAAGTGTCTTGTTGGTATAATTCAATGTCTTGCATTTCAGTGTTTGTTTATAGTGTTTCAGAGTTTCAAAGTATTCATATCGTAGCTCTGGGTTGTTTTGCTGCTTATGTTTTTCGTTTGACATTTGTCTTAGGTGTTTTCTAATTGTTTTACATTCATTATCAAACCATTTGTCAGAAACATTTTGATTTTTGCTTTTGATGTTGCATTGCTTTGGTTTTCTCAAATCTGCTTTGGATGCTGCTTTTTGGAATATGCAGTTGATGATTTGAGTAGCCGAATTGACACCATCTTTATTGTTTTGGTATTGCGAGTTATTGAAAAACTGTATAGAGTTCATCATTTCATTTGAGTTCAATGTTTCAATGAATGTCTCTGCACTGTTTGGAGCCCATCTGTACGATTGGTTTATGTTGTAGAGTTTATTGGGCTGTTTTTTTAAATGAATATTGCCGGTTAATTTCTTCAGAAACACGTTGATCTGACTGTGATCTGACAATGGTGTCTGTGGTCTGACAGTGAATGGACTAATGGAGGAGGGGTCAATGTCAGTGATGGCATAATCGCTTACACTTGTCCCAAGAGCTGAGCAGTAAGTAAACTGACCTAAAGAGTCCCCTCTGATTCTACCATTAAGCATGTACAGGCCTAAGGCTCGACAGAGATGCACTAACTCCTTCCCATTGTTGTTCAGTATTTGTTCAAGACTGTTTCTATTATTTATAATAGGGCTACTGTACAAGGAGGGGTGTCCAAATATGTGGTGGTTACCTCCCACATCAGTGTAGTCAGGCTCAGAACCTGTTCTTGCATTGAAATCTCCACAAAGAAGCACTTCACCCTCTGCCTGAAATGTAATGATTTCTGTCTGGAGATTGTCAAAACACTGATCATCATAATATGATGAATCTGAAGGAGGAGCATAAGCTGCACATATGTAAACATCATTGTCACAATAGATTGAACCTTTGTTAAGTTTTAGCCAAATGTGACTGGTACCTTTTTTAATTTCATTCAGTACTAAGTCCTGCTTATGCCAAATGATGATTCCACCTGAGTCTCGGCCCCGTTTAACATTTCTATGTTTGATTGATGGTAGTAAACTTTCTCTATAGCCTGAGGGACACTGAGTATCTATGTCTCCACGACACCATGTCTCCAGTAGGATTATGATGTCCTGTCCCTTGATGTTTTTAATCAATTCTGGATTTGTTGTTTTATAACCAAAATGTGAAGAGTCTAGGCCCTGGATATTCCAAGAGCTGATAGTTAGTGATCTCATTTATAATAAGTGATATTCACTGGTTTGAGTAAAGTACATTGAAAAAAAACTAAGTAATATATATATACATACATATCATATCATCTACTCTCTCTACATATCATCTATATACACACACACATATACACACACACGTATATTTATATATATACACGTACATATACACACATCTCTCTATCACCATATCATCGACTGTCTCTCTCTCTCTCCATATCATCTACTGTCTCTCTCTCTCTCTCACTCTCTCTCTCCATATCATCTACTGTCTCTCTCTCTCTCTCTCCATATCATCTACTGTCTCACTGTCTCTCTCCATATCATCTACTGTCTCTCTCTCTCTCTCTCTCTCTCCATATCATCTACTGTCTCACTGTCTCTCTCCATATCATCTACTGTCTCTCTCTCTCTCTCTCCATATCATCTACTGTCTCTCTCCATAGCATCTACTCTCTCTCTCTCTCTCTCTCTCTCTCTCTCTCTCTCTCTCTCTCTCTCTCTCTCTCTCTCTCTCTCCATATCATCTACTGTCTCACTGTCTCTCTCCATATAATCTACTGTCTCTCTCTCTCTCTCTCTCTCTCTCTCTCTCTCTCTCTCTCTCTCTCCATATCTACTCTCTCTCTCTCTCCATATCGTCTACTCTCTCTCTCCATATCGTCTACTGTCTCTCTCTCCATATCGTCGACTGTCTCTCTCTCCATATCGTGTCTCTCTCTCATATTGTCTACTGTCTCTCTCTCACTCTCCATATCGTCTATTCTCTCTCTCTCTCTCTCCATATCGTCTAGTCTCTCTTTCTCCCCATATCGTCTATCTCTCTCCATATCGTCTATTGTCTTTCTCACTCATATCGTCTACTGTCTCTCTCTCTCTCCATATCGTCTACTCTCTCTCTCTCTCCACATCGTCTCCTCTCTCTCTCTCTCTCCATATCGTCTACTCTCTCTCTCTCTCTCCACATCATCTACTGTCTCTCTCTCTCTCTCCATATCGTCGACTCTCTCTCCATATCGTCTACTGTCTCTCTCTCTCTCCATATCGTCTACTCTCTCTCTCTCCACATCGTCTCCTGTCTCTTTCTCTCTCTCTCTCTCTCTCTCTCTCTCTCTCTCTCTCTCTCTCTCTCTCTCCACATCGTCTACTCTCTCTCTCTCTCTCCACATCGTCTACTGTCTCTCTCTCTCTCCACATCGTCTACTGTCTCTCTCTCTCCACATCGTCTACTGTCTCTCTCTCTCTCTCTCCATATCGTCTACTGTCTCTCTCTCTCTCTCCATATCATCTACTGTCTCACTGTCTCTCTCCATATCATCTACTGTCTCTCTCTCTCTCTCCATATCATCTACTGTCTCTCTCCATATCGTCTACTGTCTCTCTCTCTCTCTCATTCCATATGGTCTACTGTCTCTCTCTCTCTCCATATCGTCTACTGTCTCTCTCTCACTCTCCATATCGTCTACTGTCTCTCTCTCTCTCCATATCGTCTACTCTCTCTCTCTCCACATCATCTCCTGTCTCTTTCTCTCTCTCCATATCGTCTACTCTCTCTCTCTCTCCACATCATCTACTGTCTCTCTCTCTCTCTCCATATCGTCTACTCTCTCTCTCCATATCGTCTACTGTCTCTCTTTCTCCCCATATCGTCTACTCTCTCTCCACATCATCTACTGTCTCTCTCTCTCTCTCCATATCGTCTACTCTCTCTCTCTCACATCATCTCCTGTCTCTTTCTCTCTCTCCATATCGTCTACTCTCTCTCCACATCATCTACTGTCTCTCTCTCTCTCCATATCGTCTACTCTCTCTCTCCATATCGTCTATTGTCTCTCTCTCTCTCTCCATATCGTCTAGTCTCTCTTTCTCCCCATATCGTCTATTGTCTCTCTCTCTCCATATCGTCTACTGTCTCTCTCTCTCCATATCGTCTACTCTCTCTCTCCACATCGTCTCCTGTCTCTTTCTCTCTCTCTCTCTCTCCACATCGTCTACTCTCTCTCTCTCTCCATATCGTCTACTCTCTCTCTCTCTCACATCGTCTCATGTCTCTTTCTCTCTCTCTCTCTCCACATTGTCTACTCTCTCTCTCTCTCTCTCTCTCTCCATATCGTCTACTGTCTCTCTCTCTCTCTCTCTCTCCATATCGTCTACTCTCTCTCTCTCCACATCGTCTCCTGTCTCTTTCTCCCTCTCTCTCTCCACATCGTCTACTCTCTCTCTCTCTCCATATCGTCTACTCTCTCTCTCTCTCCATGTAGTCTACTCTCTCTCTCTCCATATCGTCTACTCTCTCTCTCTCTCTCTCTCTCCATATCGTCTACTCTCTCTCCACATCGTCTCCTGTCTCTTTCTCTCTCTCTCTCTCCACATCGTCTACTTTCTCTCTCCATATCGTCTACTGTCTCTCTCTCTCTCTCTCCATATCGTCTACTCTCTCTCTCTCTCTCCATATAGTCTACTCTCTCTCTCTCCATATCGTCTACTCTCTCTCTCTCCATATCGTCTACTCTCTCTCTCTCCACATCGTCTCCTGTCTCTTTCTCTCTCTCTCTCTCCACATCGTCTACTCTCTCTCTCCACATCGTCTACTCTCTCTCTCTCTCTCCATATCATCTACTGTCTCTCTCTCCATATCGTCTACTCTCTCTCTCTCCACATCGTCTCCTGTCTCTTTCTCTTTCTCTCTCTCCACATCGTCTACTCTCTCTCTCTCTCTCTCTCTCTCCATATCGTCTACTGTCTCTCTCTCTCTCTCTCTCTCTCTCCATATCGTCTACTGTCTCTCTCTCTCTCTCCATATCGTCTACTGTTTCTCTCTCTCTCCATATCGTCTACTGTCTCTCTCTCTCTCCATATCGTCTACTCTCTCTCTCTCCACATCGTCTCCTGTCTCTTTCTCTCTCTCTCTCTCCACATCGTCTACTCTCTCTCTCTCTCTCCATATCGTCTACTGTCTCTCTCTCTCTCTCCATATCGTCTACTCTCTCTCTCTCTCTCCATATCGTCTACTCTCTCTCTCTCTCTCTCCATATCGTCTACTCTCTCTCTCCATATCGTCTACTCTCTCTCTTTCTCTCTCCATATCGTCTACTCTCTCTCTCCACATCATCTACTCTCTCTCTCTCTCTCCATATCGTCTACTGTCTCTCTCTCTCTCCATATCGTCTACTCTCTCTCTCCACATCGTCTCCTGTCTCTTTCTCTCTCTCTCTCTCTCCACATCGTCTACTCTCTCTCTCTCCATATCGTCTACTGTCTCTCTCTCCATATCGTCTACTGTCTCTCTCTCTCTCTCCATATGGTCTACTGTTTCTCTCTCTCTCCATATCGTCTACTGTCTCTCTCTCTCTCCATATCGTCTACTGTCTCTCTCTCTCTCTCTCTCTCTCCATATCGTCTACTGTCTCTCTCTCTCTCCATATCGTCTACTGTCTCTCTCTCTCTCCATATCGTCTACTGTCTCTCTCTCTCTCTCCATATCGTCTACTGTCTCTTTCTCTCCACATCGTCTACGCTCTCTCTCCACATCGTCTACTCTCTCTCTCTACATCGTCTACTCTCTCTCTCCACATCGTCTACTCTCTCTCTCTCTCTCTCTCCACATCGTCTAGGGTGCAGGCCAGGCAGCAGGCTGTTAGCCAGCCTGCCAGCATAGTGGAGTCTGCCACTAGCACAGTCAGTGTAGTCAGCTCAGCTATCACCATTGAGACCGTGTCTGTGCCTCGACCTAGGTTGGGCAAAACTAAACATGGCGGTGTTCGCCTTAGCAATCTCACTAGGATAAAGACCACCTCCATTCCTGTCATTACTGAAAGAGATCATGATACCTCACATCTCAAAATAGGGATACTTAATGTTAGATCCCTTACTTCAAAGGCAATTATAGTCAATGAACTAATCACTGATCATAATCTTGATGTGATTGGCCTGACTGAAACATGGCTTAAGCCTGATGAATTTACTGTTTTAAATGAGGCCTCACCTCCTGGCTACACTAGTGACCATATCCCCCGTGCATCCCGCAAAGGCGGAGGTGTTGCTAACATTTACGATAGCAAATTTCAATTTACAAAAAAGAAAATGATGTTTTCGTCTTTTGAGCTTCTAGTCATGAAATCTATGCAGCCGACTCAATCACTTTTTATAGCTACTGTTTACAGGCCTCCTGGGCCATATACACCGTTTCTCACTGAGTTCCCTGAACTCCTATCAGACCTTGTAGTCATAGCAGATAATATTCTAATCTTTGGTGACTTTAATATTCACATGGAAAAGTCCACAGACCCACTCCAAAAGGCTTTCGGAGCCATCATCGACTCAGTGGGTTTTGTCCAACATGTCTCTGGACCTAGTTTTGTCCCATGGAATAAATGTTGTCGATCTGAATGTTTTTCCTCATAATCCTGGACTATCGGACCACCATTTTATTACGTTTGCAATTGCAAAAAATAATCTGCTCAGACCCCAACCAAGGACCATCAAAAGTCGTGCTATAAATTCACAGACAACACAAAGATTCCTTGATGCCCTTCCAGACTCCCTCTGCCTACCCAAGGACGCCAGAGGACAAAAATCAGTTAACCACCTAACTGAGGATCTCGATTTAACCTTGCGCAATACCCTAGATGCAGTTGCACCCCTAAAAACTAAAAACATTTCTCATAAGAAACTAGCTCCCTGGTACACAGAAAATACCCGAGCTCTGAAGCAGGCTTCCAGAAAATTGGAACGGAAATGGCGCCACACCAAACTGGAAGTCTTCCGACTAGCTTGGAAAGACGGTACCGTGCAGTACCGAAGAGCCCTTACTGCTGCTCGATCATCCTATTTTTCTAACTTAATTGAGGAAAATAAGAACAATCCGAAATTCCTATTTGATACTGTCGCAAAGCTAACTAAAAAGCAGCATTCACCAAGAGAGGATGACTTTCACTTTAGCAGTGATAAATTCATGAACTTCTTTGAGGAAAAGATTATGATTATTAGAAAGCAAATTACAGACTCCTCTTTAAACCTGCGTATTCCTCCAAACCTCAGTTGTCCTGAGTCTGCACAACTCTACCAGGACCTAGGATCAAGAGAGACGCTCAAGTGTTTTAGTACTATATCTCTTGACACAATGATGAAAATAATCATGGCCTCTAAACCTTCAATCTGCATACTGGACCCTATTCCAACTAAACTACTGAAAGAGCTGCTTCCTGTGCTTGGCCCTCCTATGTTGAACATAATAAACATCTCTCTATCCACTGGATGTGTACCAAACTCACTAAAAGTGGCAGTAATAAAGCCTCTCTTGAAAAAGCCAAACCTTGACCCAGAAAATATAAAAAACTATCGGCCTATATCGAATCTTCCATTCCTCTCAAAAATTTTAGAAAAGCCTGTTGCGCAGCAACTCACTGCCTTCCTGAAGACAAACAATGTATACGAAATACTTCAGTCTGGTTTTAGACCCCATCATAGCACTGAGACGGCACTTGTGAAGGTGGTAAATTACATTTTAATGGCATCGGACCGAGGCTCTGCATCTGTCCTCGTGCTCCTAGACCTTAGTGCTGCTTTTGATACCATCGATCACCACATTCTTTTGGAGAGATTGGAAACCCAAATTGGTCTACACGGACATGTTCTGGCCTGGTTTAGATCTTATCTGTCGGAAAGATATCAGTTTGTCTCTGTGAATGGTTTGTCCTCTGACAAATCAACTGTAAATTTCGGTGTTCCTCAAGGTTCTGTTTTAGGACCACTATTGTTTTCACTATACATTTTACCTCTTGGGGATGTTATTCGAAAACATAATGTTAACTTTCACTGCTATGCGGATGACACACAGCTGTACATTTCAATGAAACATGGTGAAGCCCCAAAATTGCCCTCGCTAGAAGCATGTGTTTCAGACATAAGGAAGTGGATGGCTGCAAACTTTCTACTATTAAACTCGGACAAAACAGAGATGCTTGTTCTAGGTCCCAAGAAACAAAGAGATCTTCTGTTGAATCTGACAATCAATCTTAATGGTTGTACAGTCGTCTCAAATAAAACTGTGAAGGACCTCGGCATTACTCTGGACCCTGATCTCTCTTTTGAAGAACATATCAAGACCATTTCGGGGACAGCTTTTTTCCATCTACGTAATATTGCAAAAATCAGAAACTTTCTGTCCAAAAATGATGCAGAAAAATTAATCCATGCTTTTGTCACTTCTAGGTTAGACTACTGCAATGCTCTACTTTCCGGCTACCTGGATAAAGCACTAAATAAACTTCAGATAGTGCTAAATATGGCTGCTAGAATCCTGACTAGAACCAAAAAATTTGATCATATTACTCCAGTGCTAGCCTCTCTACACTGGCTTCCTGTCAAAGCAAGGGCTGATTTCAAGGTTTTACTGCTAACCTACAAAGCATTACATGGGCTTGCTCCTACCTATCTCTCTGATTTGGTCCTGCCGTACATACCTACACGTACGCTACGGTCACAAGACGCAGGCCTCCTAATTGTCCCTAGAATTTCTAAGCAAACAGCTGGAGGCAGGGCTTTCTCCTATAGAGCTCCATTTTTATGCCTCTAACCCTATTACAGGGGCTGAGTCACTGGCTTACTGGGGCTCTCTCATGCCGTCCCTGCAGGGGGTGCGTCACCTGAGTGGGTTGATTCACTGTTGTGGTCATCCTGTCTGGGTTGGCGCCCCCCCTTGGGTTGTGCCGTGGCGGAGATCTTTGTGGGCTATACTCAGCCTTGTCTCAGGATGGTAAGTTGGTGGTTGAAGATATCCCTCTAGTGGTGTGGGGGCTGTGCTTTGGCAAAGTGGGTGGGGTTATATCCTTCCTGTTTGGCCCTGTCCGGGGGTGTCCTCGGATGGGGCCACAGTGTCTCCTGAACCCTCCTGTCTCAGCCTCCAGTATTTATGCTGCAGTAGTTTGTGTCGGGGGCTAGGGTCAGTTTGTTATATCTGGAGTACTTCTCCTGTCCTATTCGGTGTCCTGTGTGAATCTAAGTGTGCGTTCTCTAATTCTCTCCTTCTTTCTTTCTCTCTCTCGGAGGACCTGAGCCCTAGGACCATGCCCCAGGACTACCTGACATGATGGCTCCTCGCTGTCCCCAGTCCACCTGGCCATGCTGCTGCTCCAGTTTCAACTGACCTGAGCCCTAGGACCATGCCCCAGGACTACCTGACATGATGACTCCTTGCTGTCCCCAGTCCACCTGGCCATGCTGCTGCTCCAGTTTCAACTGTTCTGCCTTACTATTATTTGACCATGCTGGTCATTTATGAACATCTTGGCCATGTTCTGTTATAATCTCCACCCGGCACAGCCAGAAGAGGACTGGCCACCCCACATAGCCTGGTTCCTCTCTAGGTTTCTTCCTAGGTTTTGGCCTTTCTAGGGAGTTTTTCCTAGCCACCGTGCTTCTACACCTGCATTGCTTGCTGTTTGGGGTTTTAGGCTGGGTTTCTGTACAGCACTTTGAGATATCAGCTGATGTACGAAGGGCTATATAAATAACATTTGATTGATTGATTGATTGGTCTACTCTCTCTCTCTCTCTCCACATCGTCTACTCTCTCTCTCTCTCTCTCTCCACATCGTCTACTCTCTCTCTAATCTCTCCATATCGTCGACTGTCTACTCTCTATCTCCATATCGTCGACTGTCTACTCTCTCTCCATATCGTTGACTGTCGACTCTCTCTCTCCACATCATCTCCTGTCTCTTTCTCTCTCTCCACATCGTCTACTCTCTCTCTCTCTCTCCACATCGTCTACTCTCTCTCTCTCTCTCCACATCGTCTACTCTCTCTCTCTCTCTCTCTCTCCATATCGTCGACTGTCTACTCTCTCTCTCCATATCGTTGACTGTCTACTCTCTCTCTCCATATCGTCGACTGTCGACTGTCTACTCTCTCTCTCCATATCGTCGTCTGTCGACTGTCTACTCTCTCTCTCCATATCGTCGACTGTCGACTGTTTACTCTCTCTCTCCATATCGTCGTCTGTCGACTGTCTACTCTCTCTCCCATATCGTCGACTGTCGACTGTCTACTCTCTCTCTCCATATCGTCGACTGTCGACTGTCTACTCTCTCTCTCCCATATCGTCGTCTGTCGACTGTCTACTCTCTCTCTCCATATCGTCGACTGTCGACTGTCTACTCTCTCTCTCCATATCGTCGTCTGTCGACTGTCTACTCTCTCTCTCCATATCGTCATCTGTCGACTGTCTACTCTCTCTCTCCATATCGTCGACTGTCGACTGTCTACTCTCTCTCTCCATATCGTCGACTGTCTACTCTCTCTCTCCATATCGTCGACTGTCTACTCTCTCTCCATATCGTCGACTGTTGACTGTCTACTCTCTCTCTCCATATCGTCGACTGTCTACTCTCTCTCTTCATATCGTCGTCTGTCGACTGTCGACTGTCTACTCTCTCTCTCCATATCGTCGTCTGTTGACTGCCAACTCTCTCTCTCCATATCGTCGACTGTCTACTTTCTCTCCATATCGTCGTCTGTCGACTGTCTACTCTCTCTCTCCATATCGTCGACCGTCTACTCTCTCTCTCCATATCGTCGACTGTCTACTCTCTCTCTTCATATCGTTGTCTGTCGACTGTCGACTGTCTACTCTCTCTCTCCCTATCGTCGACTGTCTACTCTCTCTCCATATCGTCGACTGTCGACCGTCTACTCTCTCTCTCCATATCGTCATCTGTCGACTGTCTACTCTCTCTCTTCATATCGTCGTCTGTAGACTGTCGACTGTCTACTCTCTCTCTCCATATCGTCGACTGTCGACTGTCTACTCTCTCGATATCGTCGACCGTCGACTGTCTACTCTCTCTCTCCATATCGTCGACTGTCTCCTCTCTCTCTCCATATCGTCGTCTGTCAACTGTCTACTCTCTCTCTCCATATCGTCGACTGTCTCCTCTCTCTCTCCATATCGTCGTCTGTCAACTGTCTACTCTCTCTCTCCATATCGTCGTCTGTCGACTGTCTACTCTCTCTCTCCATATCGTCGACTGTCTACTCTCTCTCTCCATATCGTCGACTGTCTACTCTCTCTCTCCATATCGTCGACCGTCGACTGTCTACTCTCTCTCTCCATATCGTCGACTGTCTCCTCTCTCTCTCCATATCGTCGTCTGTCAACTGTCTACTCTCTCTCTCCATATCGTCGTCTGTCGACTGTCTACTCTCTCTCCCATATCGTCGACTGTCTACTTCTCTCTCTCTCCATATCGTCGACTGTCTACTCTCTCTATCCATATCGTCGTCTGTCGACTGTCTACTCTCTCTCTCCATATCGTCGTCTGTCGACTGTCTACTCTCTCTCTCCCTATCGTCGACTGTCTACTCTCTCTCCATATCGTCGACTGTCGACCGTCTACTCTCTCTCTCCATATCGTCATCTGTCGACTGTCTACTCTCTCTCTCCATATCGCCGACTGTCTACTCTCTCTCTTCATATCGTCGTCTGTCGACTGTCGACTGTCTACTCTCTCTCTTCATATCGTCGTCTGTCGACTGTCTACTCTCTCTCTCCATATCGTCGACTGTCGACTGTCTACTCTCTCTCTCCATATCGTCGACCGTTGACTGTCTACTCTCTCTCTCCATATCGTCGATTGTCTACTCTCTCTCTCTCCCTATCGTCGACTGTCTACTCTCTCTCCATATCGTCGACTGTCGACCGTCTACTCTCTCTCTCCATATCGTCATCTGTCGACTGTCTACTCTCTCTCTCCATATCGCCGACTGTCTACTCTCTCTCTTCATATCGTCGTCTGTCGACTGTCGACTGTCTACTCTCTCTCTTCATATCGTCGTCTGTCGACTGTCGACTGTCTACTCTCTCTCTCCATATCGTCGACTGTCGACTGTCTACTCTCTCTCCCATATCGTCGTCTGTTGACTGTCTACTCTCTCTCTCCATAACGTCTTCCGTTGACTGTCTACTCTCTCTCTCCATATCGTCGACTGTCGACTGTCTACTCTCTCTCTCCATATCGTCGTCTGTCGACTGCCTACTCTCTCTCTCCATATCGTCGACTGTCGACTGCCTACTCTCTCTCCATAACGTCTTCTGTTGACTGTCTACTCTCTCTCTCCATATCGTCGTCTGTCGACTGCCTACTCTCTCTCTCCATATCGTCTTCTGTTGACTGTCTACTCTCTCTCTCCATATCGTCGTCTGTCGACCGTCTACTCTCTCTCTCCATATCGTCGACTGTCTACTCTCTCTCTCCATATCGTCTTCTGTCGACTGTCTACTCTCTCTCTCCATATCGTTGACCGTCTACTGTCTACTCTCTCTCTCCATATCGTCGTCTGTCTACTCTCTCTCTCCATATCGTCGACTGTCTACTCTCTCTCTCCATATCGTCGACTGTCTACTCTCTCTCTCCATATCGTCGACCGTCGACTGTCTACTCTCTCTCTCCATATCGTCGACTGTCTCCTCTCTCTCTCCATATCGTCGTCTGTCAACTGTCTACTCTCTCTCTCCATATCGTCGTCTGTCGACTGTCTACTCTCTCTCTCCATATCGTCGACTGTCTACTCTCTCTCTCCATATCGTCGACTGTCTACTCTCTCTCTCCATATCGTCGTCTGTCGACTGTCTACTCTCTCTCTCCATATCGTCGTCTGTCGACTGTCTACTCTCTCTCTCCCTATCGTCGACTGTCTACTCTCTCTCCATATCGTCGACTGTCGACCGTCTACTCTCTCTCTCCATATCGTCATCTGTCGACTGTCTACTCTCTCTCTCCATATCGCCGACTGTCTACTCTCTCTCTTCATATCGTCGTCTGTCGACTGTCGACTGTCTACTCTCTCTCTTCATATCGTCGTCTGTCGACTGTCGACTGTCTACTCTCTCTCTCCATATCGTCGACTGTCGACTGTCTACTCTCTCTCTCCATATCGTCGACCGTTGACTGTCTACTCTCTCTCTCCATATCGTCGATTGTCTACTCTCTCTCTCCATATCGTCGACTGTCGACTGTCTACTCTCTCTCTCCATATCGTCGTCTGTCGACTGTCTACTCTCTCTCTCCTATCGTCGACTGTCTACTCTCTCTCCATATCGTCATCTGTCGACTGTCTACTCTCTCTCTCCATATCGCCGACTGTCTACTCTCTCTCTTCATATCGTCGTCTGTCGACTGTCGACTGTCTACTCTCTCTCTTCATATCGTCGTCTGTCGACTGTCGACTGTCTACTCTCTCTCTCCATATCGTCGACTGTCGACTGTCTACTCTCTCTCTCCATATCGTCGACCGTTGACTGTCTACTCTCTCTCTCCATATCGTCGATTGTCTACTCTCTCTCTCCATATCGTCGACTGTCGACTGTCTACTCTCTCTCTCCATATCGTCGTCTGTCGACTGCCTACTCTCTCTCTCCATATCGTCGACTGTCGACTGCCTACTCTCTCTCCATAACGTCTTCTGTTGACTGTCTACTCTCTCTCTCCATATCGTCGTCTGTTGACTGCCTACTCTCTCTCTCCATATCGTCGTCTGTCGACTGTCTACTCTCTCTCCATATCATCGTCTGTCGACTGTCTACTCTCTCTCTCCATATCGTTGTCTGTCTACTCTCTCTCCATATCGTCGACTGTCAACTCTCTCTCTCCATATCGTCGACTGTCTACTCTCTCTCCATATCTACTCTTCTGTCTTCTGACTGTCTACTCTCTCTCTCCATATCGTCGTCTGTCGACTGTCTACTCTCTCTCTCCATATCGTCGTCTGTCGACTGTCTACTGTCTCTCTCCATATCGTCGACTGTCGACTGTCTACTCTCTCTCTCCATATCGTCGTCTGTCGACTGTCTACTCTCTCTCTCCATATCGTCGTCTGTCGACTGTCGACTCTCTCTCTCCATATCGTCGTCTATCGACTGTCGACTGTCTACTCTCTCTCTCCATATCGTCGACTGCCTACTCTCTCTCTCCATATCGTCGACTGCCTACTCTCTCTCTCCATATCGTCGACTGTCTACTCTCTCTCTCCATATCGTCGACTGTCGACTGCCTACTCTCTCTCTCCATATCGTCTTCTGTTGACTGTCTACTCTCTCTCTCCATATCGTCGTCTGTCGACTGTCTACTCTCTCTCTCCATATCGTCGTCTGTTGACTGTCTACTCTCTCTCCATATCGTCGTCTGTTGACTGTCTACTCTCTCTCTCCATATCGTCGTCTGTTGACTGCCTACTCTCTCTCTCTCCATATCGTCGTCTGTTGACTGTCTACTCTCTCTCCATATCGTCGTCTGTTGACTGTCTACTCTCTCTCTCCATATCGTCGTCTGTTGACTGCCTACTCTCTCTCTCCATATCGTCGTCTGTTGACTGTCTACTCTCTCTCCATATCGTCGTCTGTTGACTGTCTACTCTCTCTCTCCATATCGTCGTCTGTTGACTGCCTACTCTCTCTCTCCATAACGTCTTCTGTTGACTGTCTACTCTCTCTCTCCATATCGTCGTCTGTTGACTGCCTACTCTCTCTCTCCATATCGTCGTCTGTTGACTGCCTACTCTCTCTCTCCATATCGTCGTCTGTTGACTGCCTACTCTCTCTCTCTCCATATCGTCGTCTGTTGACTGCCTACTCTCTCTCCATATCGTCGTCTGTCGACTGTCTACTCTCTCTCTCCATATCGTCGTCTGTTGACTGTCTACTCTCTCTCTCCATATCGTCGTCTGTTGACTGTCTACTCTCTCTCCATATCGTCGTCTGTTGACTGTCTACTCTCTCTCTCCATATCGTCGTCTGTTGACTGTCTACTCTCTCTCTCCATATCGTCGTCTGTTGACTGTCTACTCTCTCTCTCCATATCGTCGTCTGTTGACTGTCTACTCTCTCTCTCCATATCGTCGTCTGTTGACTGTCTACTCTCTCTCTCCATATCGTCGTCTGTTGACTGTCTACTCTCTCTCTCCATATCGTCGTCTGTTGACTGTCTACTCTCTCTCTCCATATCGTCGTCTGTTGACTGTCTACTCTCTCTCTCCATATCGTCGTCTGTTGACTGTCTACTCTCTCTCCATATCGTCGTCTGTTGACTGTCTACTCTCTCTCTCCATATCGTCGTCTGTTGACTGTCTACTCTCTCTCTCCATATCGTCGTCTGTTGACTGTCTACTCTCTCTCCATATCGTCGTCTGTTGACTGTCTACTCTCTCTCTCCATATCGTCGTCTGTTGACTGTCTACTCTCTCTCCATATCGTCGTCTGTCGACTGTCTACTCTCTCTCTCCATATCGTCGTCTGTCGACTGTCTACTCTCTCTCTCCATATCGTCGTCTGTTGACTGTCTACTCTCTCTCTCCATATCGTCGTCTGTTGACTGTCTACTCTCTCTCCATATCGTCGTCTGTCGACTGTCTACTCTCTCTCTCCATATCGTCGTCTGTTGACTGTCTACTCTCTCTCCATATCGTCGTCTGTTGACTGTCTACTCTCTCTCTCCATATCGTCGTCTGTTGACTGCCTACTCTCTCTCTCCATATCGTCGTCTGTTGACTGTCTACTCTCTCTCCATATCGTCGTCTGTTGACTGTCTACTCTCTCTCTCCATATCGTCGTCTGTTGACTGCCTACTCTCTCTCTCCATAACGTCTTCTGTTGACTGTCTACTCTCTCTCTCCATATCGTCGTCTGTTGACTGCCTACTCTCTCTCTCCATATCGTCGTCTGTTGACTGTCTACTCTCTCTCCATATCGTCGTCTGTTGACTGTCTACTCTCTCTCCATATCGTCGTCTGTTGACTGTCTACTCTCTCTCCATATCGTCGTCTGTCGACCGTCTACTCTCTCTCTCCATATCGTTGTCTGTCTACTCTCTCTCTCCATATCGTCGACTGTCTACTCTCTCTCTCCATATCGTCGACTGTCTACTCTCTCTCTCCATAACGTCTTCTGTCGACTGTCTACTCTCTCTCTCCATATCGTCGACTGTCTACTCTCTCTCTCCATATCGTCGTCTGTCGACTGTCTACTGTCTCTCTCCATATCGTCGACTGTCGACTGTCTACTCTCTCTCTCCATATCGTCGTCTGTCGACTGTCTACTCTCTCTCTCCATATCGTCGTCTGTCGACTGTCGACTCTCTCTCTCCATATCGTCGTCTATCGACTGTCGACTGTCTACTCTCTCTCTCCATATCGTCGACTGTCTACTCTCTCTCTCCATATCGTCGACTGTCGACTGTCTACTCTCTCTCTCCATATCGTCGTCTGTCGACTGTCGACTCTCTCTCTCCATATCGTCGTCTATCGACTGTCGACTGTCTACTCTCTCTCCATATCGTCGACTGCCTACTCTCTCTCTCCATATCGTCGACTGTCGACTGCCTACTCTCTCTCTCCATAACGTCTTCTGTTGACTGTCTACTCTCTCTCTCCATATCGTCGTCTGTTGACTGCCTACTCTCTCTCTCCATATCGTCGTCTGTTGACTGCCTACTCTCTCTCCATATCGTCGACTGTCTACTCTCTCTCTCCCATATCGTCGACCGTTGACTGTCTACTCTCTCTCTCCATATCGTCGACTGCCTACTCTCTCTCTCCATATCGTCGTCTGTTGACTGTCTACTCTCTCTCCATATCGTCGTCTGTTGACTGCCTACTCTCTCTCTCCATATCGTCTTCTGTTGACTGTCTACTCTCTCTCTCCATATCGTCGTCTGTTGACTGCCTACTCTCTCTCTCCATATCGTCGACTGCCTACTCTCTCTCTCCATATCGTCTTCTGTCGACTGTCTACTCTCTCTCTCCATATCGTCTTCTGTCGACTGTCTACTCTCTCTCTCCATATCGTCGACTGCCTACTCTCTCTCTCCATATCGTCGACTGTCTACTCTCTCTCTCCATATCGTCTTCTGTCGACTGTCTACTCTCTCTCTCCATATCGTCGACTGTCTACTCTCTCTCTCCATATCGTCTTCTGTCGACTGTCTACTCTCTCTCTCCATATCGTCGACCGTCTACTCTCTCTCTCCATATCGTCGACTGTCTACTCTCTCTCTCCATATCGTCGTCTGTCTACTCTCTCTCTCCATATCGTCGTCTGTCGACTGTCTACTCTCTCTCCATATCCATATCGTCGACTGTCGACTGTCTACTCTCTCTCTCCATATCGTCGTCTGTCTACTCTCTCTCTCCATATCGTCGTCTGTCGACTGTCTACTCTCTCTCTCCATATCGTCGTCTGTCGACTGTCTACTCTCTCTCTCCATATCGTCGACTGTCTACTCTCTCTCTCCATATCGTCGTCTGTCTACTCTCTCTCTCCATATCGTCGTCTGTCGACTGTCTACTCTCTCTCTCCATATCGTCGTCTGTCGACTGTCTACTCTCTCTCTCCATATCGTCGTCTGTCGACTGTCTACTCTCTCTCTCCATATCGTCGTCTGTCGACTGTCTACTCTCTCTCTCCATATCGTCGTCTTTCGACTCTCTCTCTCCATATCGTCGTCTATCGACTGTCGACTGTCTACTCTCTCTCTCCATATCGTCGTCTGTCGACTGCCTACTCTCTCTCCATATCATCGACTGCCTACTCTCTCTCTCCATATCGTCGACTGTCGACTGCCTACTCTCTCTCTCCATAACGTCTTCTGTTGACTGTCTACTCTCTCTCTCCATATCGTCGTCTGTTGACTGCCTACTCTCTCTCTCCATATCGTCGACTGCCTACTCTCTCTCTCCATATCGTCGTCTGTCGACTGTCTACTCTCTCTCTCCATATCGTCGACTGTCTACTCTCTCTCTCCATATCGTCGACTGTCTACTCTCTCTCTCCATATCGTCGACTGTCGACTGTCTACTCTCTCTCTCCATATCGTCGTCTGTTGACTGCCTACTCTCTCTCTCCATATCGTCGACTGCCTACTCTCTCTCTCCATATCGTCGACTGTCGACTGTCTTCTCTCTCTCATCTACTGTCCCCCTCGCTCTCTACATATCATCTACTGTCCCTCTCTCTCTCACCACATCTACTGTAACTTGTGACTGACAGTTAGGGAGAGGGGAATGACAGCATTTTGCTACACTCGCATTAACATCTACTAACCATGTGTATGTGACCAATAAAATTAGATTTGATTTACTAGCTATGGCAGGATGGATCGCTAGTGCTGCTGATATCTCCAAAACATAACGTGTACATACTGTTAGATAGATCAGCAGCGGTATTGGGGTAAACACAGGGGACGGGTTTACATACTCATAAGAACAGGTAGAGAGGTATGAGGGGGGTAAACACAGGGGACAGGTTTACATACTCATAAGAACAGGTAGAGAGGTATGAGGGGGTAAACACAGGGGACAGGTTTACATACTCATAAGAACAGGTAGAGAGGTATGAGGGGGGTAAACACAGGGGACAGGTTTACATACTCATAAGAACAGGAACAGAGGTATGAGGGGGGTAAACACAGGGGACAGGTTTACATACTCATAAGAACAGGAACAGAGGTATGAGGGGGGTAAACACAGGGGACAGGTTTACATACTCATAAGAACAGGAACAGAGGTATGAGGGGGGTAAACACAGGGGACAGGTTTACATACTCATAAGAACAGGAACAGAGGTATGAGGGGGGTAAACACAGGGGACAGGTTTACATACTCATAAGAACAGGAACAGAGGTATGAGGGGGGTAAACACAGGGGACAGGTTTACATACTCATAAGAACAGGAACAGAGGTATGAGGGGGGTAAACACAGGGGACAGGTTTACATACTCATAAGAACAGGAACAGAGGTATGAGGGGGGTAAACACAGGGGACAGGTTTACATACTCATAAGAACAGGAACAGAGGTATGAGGGGGGTAAACACAGGGGACAGGTTTACATACTCATAAGAACAGGAACAGAGGTATGAGGGGGGTAAACACAGGGGACAGGTTTACATACTCATAAGAACAGGAACAGAGGTATGAGGGGGGTAAACACAGGGGACAGGTTTACATACTCATAAGAACAGGAACAGAGGTATGAGGGGGGTAAACACAGGGGACAGGTTTACATACTCATAAGAACAGGAACAGAGGTATGAGGGGGGTAAACACAGGGGACAGGTTTACATACTCATAAGAACAGGAACAGAGGTATGAGGGGGATAAACACAGGGGACAGGTTTAATACGCATGAGAACAGGAACAGAGGTATGAGGGGGGTAAACACAGGGGACAGGTTTAATACGCATAAGAACAGGAACAGAGGTATGAGGGGGGTAAACACAGGGGACAGGTTTACATACTCATAAGAACAGGAACAGAGGTATGAGGGGGGTAAACACAGGGGACAGGTTTAATACGCATGAGAACAGGAACAGAGGTATGAGGTGGGTAAACACAGGGGACAGGTTTACATACTCATAAGAACAGGTAGAGAGGTATGAGGGGGGTAAACACAGGGGACAGGTTTACATACACATAAGAACAGGAACAGAGGTATGAGGGGGTAAACACAGGGGACAGGTTTACATACACATAAGAACAGGTAGAGAGGTATGAGGGGGGTAAACACAGGGGACAGGTTTACATACACATAAGAACAGGAACAGAGGTATGAGGGGGTAAACACAGGGGACAGGTTTACATACACATAAGAACAGGTAGAGAGGTATGAGGGGGGTAAACACAGGGGACAGGTTTACATACACATAAGAACAGGAACAGAGGTATGAGGGGGTAAACACAGGGGACAGGTTTAATACGCATAAGAACAGGAACAGAGGTATGAGGGGGGTAAACACAGGGGACAGGTTTACATACACATAAGAACAGGAAGAGAGGTATGAGGGGGGTAAACACAGGGGACAGGTTTACATACACATAAGAACAGGAACAGAGGTATGAGGGGGGTAAACACAGGGGACAGGTTTAATACGCATAAGAACAGGAACAGAGGTATGAGGGGGGTAAACACAGGGGACAGGTTTACATACACATAAGAACAGGAACAGAGGTATGAGGGGGGTAAACACAGGGGACAGGTTTAATACGCATGAGAACAGGTAGAGAGGTATGAGGGGGGTAAACACAGGGGACAGGTTTACATACACATAAGAACAGGAACAGAGGTATGAGGGGGGTAAACACAGGGGACAGGTTTAATACGCATGAGAACAGGAACAGAGGTATGAGGGGGGTAAACACAGGGGACAGGTTTACATACACATAAGAACAGGTAGAGAGGTATGAGGGGGGTAAACACAGGGGACAGGTTTACATACACATAAGAACAGGAACAGAGGTATGAGGGGGGTAAACACAGGGGACAGGTTTACATACACATAAGAACAGGAACAGAGGTATGAGGGGGGTAAACACAGGGGACAGGTTTACATACACATAAGAACAGGAACAGAGGTATGAGGGGGTAAACACAGGGGACAGGTTTAATACGCATGAGAACAGGAACAGAGGTATGAGGGGGGTAAACACAGGGGACAGGTTTAATACGCATAAGAACAGGAACAGAGGTATGAGGGGGGTAAACACAGGGGACAGGTTTACATACACATAAGAACAGGTACAGAGGTATGAGGGGGGTAAACACAGGGGACAGGTTTAATACGCATGAGAACAGGAACAGAGGTATGAGGGGGTAAACACAGGGGACAGGTTTAATACGCATGAGAACAGGAACAGAGGTATGAGGGGGTAAACACAGGGGACAGGTTTAATACGCATGAGAACAGGAACAGAGGTATGAGGGGGTAAACACAGGGGACAGGTTTACATACACATAAGAACAGGAACAGAGGTATGAGGGGGTAAACACAGGGGACAGGTTTAATACGCATGAGAACAGGAACAGAGGTATGAGGGGGTAAACACAGGGGACAGGTTTACATACACATAAGAACAGGAACAGAGGTATGAGGGGATAAACACAGGGGACAGGTTTAATACGCATGAGAACAGGAACAGAGGTATGAGGGGGTAAACACAGGGGACAGGTTTAATACGCATGAGAACAGGTAGAGAGGTATGAGGGGGTAAACACAGGGGACAGGTTTACATACTCATAAGAACAGGAAGAGAGGTATGAGGGGGGTAAACACAGGGGACAGGTTTACATACTCATAAGAACAGGAACAGAGGTATGAGGGGGGTAAACACAGGGGACAGGTTTACATACTCATAAGAACAGGAACAGAGGTATGAGGGGGGTAAACACAGGGGACAGGTTTAATACGCATGAGAACAGGAACAGAGGTATGAGGGGGGTAAACACAGGGGACAGGTTTACATACTCATAAGAACAGGAACAGAGGTATGAGGGGGGTAAACACAGGGGACAGGTTTACATACACATAAGAACAGGAACAGAGGTATGAGGGGGGTAAACACAGGGGACAGGTTTACATACTCATAAGAACAGGAACAGAGGTATGAGGGGTGTAAACACAGGAGACAGGATTACATATTCATAAGAACATGCAGAGAGGTATGAGGGGGGTAAACACAGGGGACAGGTTTACATACTCATAAGAACAGGAACAGAGGTATGAGGGGGGTAAACACAGGGGACAGGTTTACATACTCATAAGAACAGGAACAGAGGTATGAGGGGGGTAAACACAGGGGACAGGTTTACATACTCATAAGAACAGGAACAGAGGTATGAGGGGGGTAAACACAGGGGACAGGTTTACATACTCATAAGAACAGGAACAGAGGTATGAGGGGGTAAACACAGGGGACAGGTTTACATACTCATAAGAACAGGAACAGAGGTATGAGGGGTAAACACAGGGGACAGGTTTACATACTCATAAGAACAGGAACAGAGGTATGAGGGGGTAAACACAGGGGACAGGTTTAATACGCATGAGAACAGGAACAGAGGTATGAGGGGGTAAACACAGGGGACAGGTTTAATACGCATAAGAACAGGAACAGAGGTATGAGGGGGTAAACACAGGGGACAGGTTTACATACTCATAAGAACAGGAACAGAGGTATGAGGGGGTAAACACAGGGGACAGGTTTAATACGCATGAGAACAGGAACAGAGGTATGAGGTGGGTAAACACAGGGGACAGGTTTACATACTCATAAGAACAGGTAGAGAGGTATGAGGGGGTAAACACAGGGGACAGGTTTACATACTCATAAGAACAGGAACAGAGGTATGAGGGGGTAAACACAGGGGACAGGTTTACATACACATAAGAACAGGTAGAGAGGTATGAGGGGGGTAAACACAGGGGACAGGTTTACATACACATAAGAACAGGAACAGAGGTATGAGGGGGGTAAACACAGGGGACAGGTTTACATACACATAAGAACAGGTACAGAGGTATGAGGGGGGTAAACACAGGGGACAGGTTTACATACACATAAGAACAGGAACAGAGGTATGAGGGGGGTAAACACAGGGGACAGGTTTAATACGCATAAGAACAGGAACAGAGGTATGAGGGGGGTAAACACAGGGGACAGGTTTACATACACATAAGAACAGGTACAGAGGTATGAGGGGGGTAAACACAGGGGACAGGTTTACATACACATAAGAACAGGAACAGAGGTATGAGGGGGGTAAACACAGGGGACAGGTTTAATACGCATAAGAACAGGAACAGAGGTATGAGGGGGGTAAACACAGGGGACAGGTTTACATACACATAAGAACAGGAACAGAGGTATGAGGGGGGTAAACACAGGGGACAGGTTTAATACGCATAAGAACAGGTAGAGAGGTATGAGGGGGTAAACACAGGGGACAGGTTTACATACTCATAAGAACAGGAACAGAGGTATGAGGGGGATAAACACAGGGGACAGGTTTAATACGCATGAGAACAGGAATAGAGGTATGAGGGGGTAAACACAGGGGACAGGTTTACATACACATAAGAACAGGTAGAGAGGTATGAGGGGGTAAACACAGGGGACAGGTTTACATACACATAAGAACAGGAACAGAGGTATGAGGGGGTAAACACAGGGGACAGGTTTACATACACATAAGAACAGGAACAGAGGTATGAGGGGGTAAACACAGGGGACAGGTTTACATACACATAAGAACAGGAACAGAGGTATGAGGGGGTAAACACAGGGGACAGGTTTAATACGCATGAGAACAGGAACAGAGGTATGAGGGGGTAAACACAGGGGACAGGTTTAATACGCATGAGAACAGGAACAGAGGTATGAGGGGGTAAACACAGGGGACAGGTTTACATACACATAAGAACAGGAACAGAGGTATGAGGGGGTAAACACAGGGGACAGGTTTAATACGCATGAGAACAGGAACAGAGGTATGAGGGGGTAAACACAGGGGACAGGTTTAATACGCATGAGAACAGGAACAGAGGTATGAGGGGGGTAAACACAGGGGACAGGTTTAATACGCATGAGAACAGGAACAGAGGTATGAGGGGGGTAAACACAGGGGACAGGTTTACATACACATAAGAACAGGAACAGAGGTATGAGGGGGGTAAACACAGGGGACAGGTTTAATACGCATGAGAACAGGAACAGAGGTATGAGGGGGGTAAACACAGGGGACAGGTTTACATACACATAAGAACAGGAACAGAGGTATGAGGGGGGTAAACACAGGGGACAGGTTTAATACGCATGAGAACAGGAACAGAGGTATGAGGGGGGTAAACACAGGGGACAGGTTTACATACTCATAAGAACAGGAACAGAGGTATGAGGGGGGTAAACACAGGGGACAGGTTTAATACGCATGAGAACAGGAACAGAGGTATGAGGGGGTAAACACAGGGGACAGGTTTACATACTCATAAGAACAGGAACAGAGGTATGAGGGGGGTAAACACAGGGGACAGGTTTACATACTCATAAGAACAGGTAGAGAGGTATGAGGGGGGTAAACACAGGGGACAGGTTTACATACTCATAAGAACAGGTAGAGAGGTATGAGGGGGGTAAACACAGGGGACAGGTTTACATACTCATAAGAACAGGTAGAGAGGTATGAGGGGGGTAAACACAGGGGACAGGTTTACATACTCATAAGAACAGGAACAGAGGTATGAGGGGGGTAAACACAGGGGACAGGTTGACATGCACATAAGGACAGGAACAAAGTTGTGAGGGGGGTAAACACAGGGGACAGGTCAACATGCACATAAGAACAGGAACAGGAACAGAGGTATGAGGGGGGTAAACACAGGGGACAGGTTAACATACACATAAGAACAGGAACAGAGGTATGAGGGGGGTAAACACAGGGGACAGGTTTACATACACATAAGAAAAGGGACAGAGGTATGAGGGAAGGGGGTACATGGACTCTCTCATGCCACCCACCTGAGTCTAGCAGCAGACGAACCACATCCATCTTCCCATAGAGAGCTGCCTCGTGGAGAGCACTGCCATTCTCCGTCTGAGAGAGAGAGAGAGAGAGAGAGAGAGAGAGAGAGAGAGAGAGAGAGAGAGAGAGAAAGAGACGGAGGAGGGTAAGAGAGTGAGAAGGAGACCAAATAATAGAGGGCAAGAGAGGGGGGAGTGATGTGGGAGAGAGAAAGAAAATATTGATTTTAAGACATCGCCCAAGAAAACTCTTTGTACACAGAGTCGCATTGTGGGAACATCCCATTCCCTCTCCATATGGCCTGGATGCTAGTGGCATTAGGCCCTGTAGAATACATTGGTCTAGTGGTGGCATGATGCAATGCAGAGAAACTGTGGGAGGGGACATGGCGCCATCTTGAATTTCCATAGTTGTCAAAGATAACTGTACAGTAACTGTGATTACTTAGACAAGCATTCTAAAACCACACACCCCTTGTGTGTTTCAGTACCTCTGACCTTAGCTGGATCTCTCACAATAACACAAAGCCAGGCTCCTGCCTTGTGACTAATTGCAACAAGCATGCTGTGTGTGTGTGTGTGTGTGTGTGTGTGTGTGTGTGTGTGTGTGTGTGTGTGTGTGTGTGTGTGTGTGTGTGTGTGTGTGTGTGTGTGTGTGTGTGTGTGTGTGTGTGTGTGTGTGTGTGTGTGTGTGTGTGTGTGTGTGTGTGTGTGTGTGCGTGCGTGCGTGCGTGCGTGCGTGCGTGCGTGCACACACACACACACACACACACACACACACACAATATACCTTGTTTTTCCTCAATCACCAAGGTATTATCAACGCAGCCAGGAAAGACCCCAAAAATCCAACACATCGACCAATCAAACCCCAGAACTGCTCCTCCTGTGTTCCAACACAACTAATCCTGGTGCGTGAGACTGACCCTTACAGCTCAAAGGTCAAAGCATGCCAATGAAAGGGCATCTGATCATCCAATACCACAGAATCCAGAAGACCAGGTCAAAAACAGGAACGTAAAAGATCCAAATTGAGAAAAGACAAAAAGCTTCACAACCCACGGTGACATGGAACTAGAGGTGACTGGGCGATGAGTTGAGGGAGCACACACGCATACATCGAGGGACAGGAAACCAAACCGGCAGACCCTCCCCCACTTCCCCCCTCAAACCCCTTCCTGTGTCGCTTCCCATGGCGATTAGTTGGTGATGTCACTGGAAAATGAGGAAATCAGGTGTCTGGCAGATTGCCACGAGCTCGTAACGCACAGTCAGGTGAAAGTTAGCTTGCATTCCATTGCTTTTCTACAGACAAAGGAATTCTCCAGTTGGAACATTATTGAAGATGTATGTTAAAAACATCCTAAAGATTGATTCTATACTTCGTTTGACATGTTTCTAAGACCTGTAATATAACCTTTTGGACTTTTCGTCCGACCTTTCGGCTGGACTTGCACGCGCGTTTGGATTTGAATACCAAAAGCCCTAACAAAAGGAGCTATTTGAAAATAAACTATGAACTTTATGGAACAAATCAAACATTTATTGTGGAACTGGAATTCCAGGGATTGCATTCTGATGAAGATCATCAAAGGTAAGTGAATATTTATAATGTTATTTCTGACTTCTGTTGACTGCAAAATATGGCGGATATATTTTTGGCTTGTTTGGTCTCTGAGCGCCGTACTCAGATTATTGCATCGTTTGCTTTTTCAGTAAAGTTTTTTTGAAATCTGACACAGAGGTTGCATTAAGGAGAAGTTTATCTAAAGTTCCATGTATAATAGTGTATCTTTTATCAATGTTTATTACGAGTATTTCTGTAAATTGATGTGGCTCTATGCAAAATCAGTGCATGTTTTGGAACTACTGAACATAACACGCCAATGTAAAATGAGATTTTTGGATATAAATTCGCACTTTATCGAACAAAACATACATGTATTGTGTAACATGAAGTCCTATGAGTGTAATCTGACGAAGATAATCACAAAGGTTAGTGATTCATTTTATATATATTTCTGCTTTTTGTCTTTGGCTGTGTTTTTCTGTGACTTGGTGGTGACCTAACATAATCGTTTGTGGTGCTTTTGCTGTAAAGCCTTTTTGAATCAGACACTGTGGCTGGATTAATGAGAATTTCATCTTTAACCTCTTGAACCTCTGGGGGCAGTATTTCATTTTTGGATGAAAAACGTTCCCGTTTTAAACAAGATATTTTGTCACGAAAAGATGCTCGACTATGCATATAATTGACAGCTTTGGAAAACACTCTGAAGTTTCCAAAACTGCAAAGATATTGTCTGTGAGTGCCACAGAACTAATGCTACATGCTGTGTTCCAATGTCTCCTTATATGGCTGTGAATGCGCAAGGAATGAGCCTACACTTTCTGTCGTTTCCCCAAAGCGTTTGCAGCATTGTGACGTATTTGTAGGCATATCATTGGAAAATTGACCATAAGAGACTACATTTACCAGGTGTCTGCTCGGTGTCCTTCGTCGAAACTATTGCGTAATCTCCAGGTGCGTGCATTTTTCCATTTTGAACAGAGAAGAAACCAAACTGCAACAAGTGATTTATCATCGAATAGATATGTGAAAAACACCTTGAGGATTGATTCTAAACAACGTTTGCCATGTTCTGTCAATATTATGGAGTTAATTTGGAAAAAAGTTTGCATTGTAATGACTGAATTTTCTGTTTTTTTTCTTAGCCAAACGTGATGAACAAAACGGAGCGATTTCTCCTACACAAATAATCTTTTTGGAAAAACGGAACATTTGCTATCTAACTGAGAGTCTCCTCATTGAAAACATCTGAAGTTCTTCAACGGTAAATTATTTTATTTGAATGATTTTCTTGTTTTTGTGAAAATGTTGCCTGCTGAATGCTAGGCTTAATGCTATGCTAGGCTATCAATACTCTTACACAAATGCTTGTGTAGCTATGGTTGAAAAGCATTTTTTGAAAATCTGAGATGACAGTGTTGTTAACAAAAGGCTAATAAGCTTGTGAGCCAATATATTTATTTCATTTCATTTGCGATTTTCATGAATAGTTAACATTGCGTTATGGTAATGAGCTTGAGGCTATAATTACACTCCCGGATACGGGTTTTTTTCTTAGCCAAACGTGATGAACAAAACGGAGCGATTTCTCCTACACAAATAATATTTATGGAAAAACTGAACATTTGCTATCTAACTGAGAGTCTCCTCATTGAAAACATCCGAAGTTCTTCAAAGGTAAATGATTTTATTTGAATGCTTTTCTTGTTTTTGTGAAAATGTTGCCTGCTGAATGCTAGGCTTAATGCTATCAATACTCTTACACAAATGCTTGTGTAGCTATGGTTGAAAAGCATTTTTTGAAAATCTGAGACACCGTTCGACTGACGTCCAAAGTCACCTTGAAGTAGTGCTGAGTGATTAGTGCTTTTTGAAGTCCCATCAAATGTATTATGAAATAATGACCTTACAGTGACTATAGAGCTTTTTCATGGAAATTACAAAACAAAAAAGTGAACATTCAATTGCCAGAACATTGAAAATATTCCATTGTCTCCATCCAGAGATCTGTATACAATGACGAGACGCATGTCTCCGCCCTAACAACGGGTGTTGTTGTCCCAAAGGCAGGAAGGCAGGAGACAAGTTTAGGTCCAAAATAAACCCATAGAAACGTATTGGGCATATTTTGGAAAGATTTTGGCGAGAGTGAGACCTCTCTCTTTGCTTGTTCCTCTCTGATCTGGAAAAAACTTGCGCAATGGATTATGATCATTGTGGTTAACTACCATGTTTCTGTGCTGATCGAGGTTGAATATTTGCTTAATGAAAACCACAACTACCCAGCGTCCCACATAGTTTGACTTGATTTCTCTCATGAATAATTTGACTTCTCTCTAGAGAAACGGCATGTTAGACTCACAAAAAAACCTGAACTAAAAAACCTGAACCGATGTCGGTAAATTTGTTTCATTACCAGAGAAAAATAAAATGTTGATTAATCACTCAGCACTAGGTGTCACTAGAGCGTGATAAGCCAAGGAAAGCCCACCAGGCCAAACCCTCCCCTAACCGGGACGGTGCTAGGTCAATTGTATGCCTCCCTATGGGGCTTCCAGTCATGGCCGGCTGTGACACAGCTGGGGTTGCGAACCTCAGGCTGTAGTGGTGCCTTAGCACTGTGATGCAGTGCCTTGAACCGCTTCGCCACTTGGGGCCTTTCAATACAGTTTGACACTCTGTATGTCCATGTCGAAGCACAGATCTGACAGTGTGGCTTTTTGGGGAGGTGAAGAGCGAGAGGGGCGGGGTGAAGAGCGAGAGGGGCGGGGTGAAGAGCGAGAGGGGAGGGGTGAAGAGCGAGAGGGGCGGGATGAAGAGCGAGAGAGAGGGGCGGGGTGAAGAGAGAGGGGCGGGGTGAAGTGCGAGAGGGGAGGGGTGAAGAGCGAGAGGGGAGGGGTGAAGAGTGAGAGAGAGGGGCGGGGTGAAGAGCGAGAGAGAGGGGCGGGGTGAAGAGAGAGGGGGAGGGGTGAAGAGCGAGAGAGAGGGGCGGGGTGAAGAGAGAGAGGGGCGGGGTGAAGAGCGAGAGGGGAGGGGTGAAGAGCGAGAGGGGCGGGGTGAAGAGCGAGAGGGGCGGGGTGAAGAGCGAGAGGGGAGGGGTGAAGAGCGAGAGGGGCGGGATGAAGGGCGAGAGAGAGGGGCGGGGTGAAGAGAGAGAGGGGCGGGGTGAAGAGAGAGAGGGGCGGGGGTGAAGAGAGAGAGGGGCGGGGTGAAGAGCGAGAGGGGAGGGGTGAAGAGCGAGAGGGGAGGAGTGAAGAGTGAGAGAGAGGGGCGGGGTGAAGAGCGAGAGGGGAGGGGTGAAGAGCGAGAGGGGCGGGGTGAAGAGCGAGAGAGAGGGGAGGGGTGAAGAGCAAGAGGGGAGGGGTGAAGAGCGAGAGGGGAAGGGTGAAGAGAGAGAGGGGAAGGGTGAAGAGAGAGAGGGAAGGGTGAAGAGAGAGAGGGGAGGGGTGAAGAGAGAGAGGGGAAGGGTGAAGAGAGAGAGGGGAAGGGTGAAGAGAGAGAGGGGAAGGGTGAAGAGAGAGAGGGGATGGGTGAAGGGAGAGAGGGGAAGGGTGAAGAGAGAGAGGGGAAGGGTGAAGAGAGAGAGGGGAAGGGTGAAGAGAGAGAGGGTGTATGAACTCAGGAACACCCCGTACTACTCTCATCCTTGTCTCTCTCTGTTCCCCATCAATTATTCACTTATTTCAATAACCACATCATTCGTTCTGTATCTGAAGCAGTCACATACACACAGTGCCATACTGTACGTATGAAGACAACACACACACATCTCAAACTCATCCTTGACCTACTCCGACCGCCCTCACAAACACACACACTGTGCGTTGTTGTGCTCTGATAATATTGCAGCAAAACCATATTCAGAAAGCGGTTGAGTAGAAGGAAGATTGTCCTCAGATACTGTACCAACTCATTAAAAACACAGGAGACAGGCTTGAAACATTCATTACAAGGAGGGAGTGTATCTTGAGCTAAAGAGACAGTCAGATTTACTGGAGCAGCATCTGCAGGAGGGAAGAGAACTGTTACAAAGCTGAAGCCTGGTTTCACCCTGACGACCATGTGATGCTAAATGCATAATTTCTATATTTTGAAAGTTACATATCTTGAAAACTTGATTGCTGACAAAATGAAACAAATACCAAAAGACGGTTTTTGGGAGGAGTTTTCCTTTCAGGCTGAGTTGACCTTTGGCTCACCTCTCTTCACCTCCCTCTACAGGAGAACATGTTGTATTGAAGGAGAAATGCAGAGTGACCCCCCAACAACACACCTGCAGAATAAAAGCTAACCTATGAAACCATTCCTCACCCCCCTCCCAACCCATACCCCTAATGCCACAGTGACCCTGACCCCTAGACCGCTGACCTGGGAGTTGACGTCCATGCCGGCCTCCAGCAGGGTGTGCACGGCTGAGTGGTGCCCGTTGCGGGCGGCCAGGTGCAGGGGCGTGTGGCGCCTTGTCCCGTGGCTGCTCATCAGGTTGGGGTGGGCGGTCACCAACATACAGACCACCTGGGAAGAGGGGGAAGGGAGGAGAGGGGAGGAGAGGGGGAGAAGGGAGGAGAGGGGAGGAGAGGGGGAGAAGGGAGGAGAGGGGAGGAGAGTGGAGGAGAGAGGGGAGGAGAGGGGAGGAGAGAGGGGAGGAGAGGAGAGGGGAGGAGAGAGGGGAGGAGAGATGGGAGGAGAGAGGGGAGGAGAGGGGAGGAGAGGGGAGGAGAGGAGAGAGGAGGAGAGGAGAGGAGAGAGGAGGAGAGGAGAGGGGAGGGGAGGACAGAGGAGGAGAGAGGGGAGGAGAGAGGAGGAGAGGGGAGGAGAGAGGGAGAAGGGAGGAGAGGGTTAGGAGAGAGGGAGAGGGGAGGAGAGGGGGGAGGAGAGGGGAGGAGAGAGGAGGAGAGGGGAGGAGAGAGGGAGAAGGGAGGAGAGAGGAGGAGAGGGGAGGAGAGAGGAGGAGAGAGAGGAGGAGAGGGGAGGAGAGGGGAGGAGAGAGGAGGAGAGAGGAGGAGAGGGGAGGAGAGGGGAGGAGAGAGGGGAGGAGAGGAGAGGGGAGGAGAGATGGGAGGAGAGAGGGGAGGAGAGAGGAGGAGAGGGGAGGAGAGGGGAGGAGAGGGGAGGAGGGGAGGAGAGGAGAGGGGAGGAGAGGAGAGGGGAGGAGAGGAGAGGGGAGGAGAGAGGAGGAGAGGGAGGAGAGGGGAGGAGAGAGGGGAGGAGAGGAGAGGACAGAGGAGGAGAGAGGGGAGGAGAGAGGGGAGGAGAGAGGAGGAGAGGGGAGGAGAGAGGGAGAAGGGAGGAGAGAGGGGGAGAGGGGAGGAGAGGGGAGGAGAGGGGAGGAGAGGAGAGAGGGGAGGAGAGAGGAAGAGAGAGGGGGAGGAGAGGGGGGAGGAGAGGGGAGGAGAGAGGGAGGAGAGGGGAGGAGAGAGGGGAGAAGGGAGGAGAGGGGAGGAGAGGGAGGAGAGGGTTAGGAGAGAGGGAGAAGGGGGAGAGAGGGGGAGAGGGGAGGAGAGGGGAGGAGAGAGGGGGAGAGGGGAGGAGAGGGAGGAGAGAAGGGGAGAGGGGAGGAGAGGGAGGAGAGAGAGGGGAGAGGTGAGGAGAGAGGGGAGAGGGGAGGAGAGGGGAGGAGAGAGGGATAAGGGAGGAGAGGGGAGGAGAGGGGAGGAGAGGGGAGGAGAGAGGGATAAGGGAGGAGAGGGGAGAGGGTTAGGGAGAGAGGGAGAAGGGAGGAGAGAGGGGGAGAGGGGAGGAGAGGGGAGGAGAGAGGGGGAGAGGGGAGGAGAGGGGAGGAGAGAGGGGGAGAGGTGAGGAGAGAGGGGGAGAGGGGAGGAGAGGGGAGGAGAGAGGGATAAGGGAGGAGAGGGGAGGAGAGGGTTAGGAGAGAGGGAGAAGGGAGGAGAGAGGGGGAGAGGGGAGGAGAGGAGAGGGGAGGAGAGGGGAGGAGAGAGGGGAGGAGAGGGGAGGAGAGAGGAGGAGAGGGGAGGAGAGGGGGATAAGGGAGGAGAGGGGGAGAGGGGAGGAGAGGGGGAGAAGAAGGGAGGAGAGGGGAGGCGAGAGGGGGAGAGGGGGAGAGGGGAGGAGAGAGGAGGAGAGAGGCGAGGAGAGGGGAGGAGAAGGGGAGAAGGGAGGAGAGGAGAGGGGAGGAGAGAGGGGAGGAGAGGGAGGAGGAGAGGGGGGGAAGGGAGGAGAGGGGAGGAGAGAGGGGAGGAGAGGGGAGGAGAGAGGGGAGGAGAGAGGGGAGGAGAGAGGGTTCAAGCCCAGAGGACAGGAGTTCTAAGATCTAAATGTGGAGTTATTTGATACAGGCCCTTGTCCGTTACTACAGTATTACATACAACATTGTTTTCAGACCGTCAGGACCACAAGCCACATCAGGACCAAACGTATGTGGACATCTGTTCGTCATTTCAAAATCATAGGCATTATGGAGGTTGTCCCCGCTTTGCTGCTATAACAGCCTCCACTCTTCTGGGAAGGCTTTCTACTAGATGTTTCAGCCACTAGCGCATTAGTGATGTGGCGCACTGATGTTGGGCGATTAGGCCTGGCTCGCAGTCTGCATTCCAAAGCTGATCAATGGGGTCGATGTGGTTGAGATCAGAGCTCTGTGCAGACCAGTCAAGTTCTTCCACACCAATTGACAAAACATTTTTGTATGGACCATGTTTTGTGCACGGGGGTATTGTCATGCTGAAACAGGAAAGGGTCTTCCCCAAACTGCCACAAAGTTGGAAGCACAGAATCGCAAAGAATGTATACTGTAACGTTTAAGATTTCCTTTCACTGGAACTAAGGTCGTAGCCCAAACCATGAAAAACAACCCCAGACCATTATTCCTCATCCACCAAACTTTACAGTTGGCACTATGCATTGGGCCAGGTAGTGTTCTCCTGGAATCCACCAAACCTAGATTTGTCAGTCGGACTTCCAGATGGTGAAGCGTGATACATCACTCCAGAGAACGCGTATCTACTGCTCAATAGTCCAATTGCGGCGAGTTTTACACCACTCCAGCTGACCCCTGGCATTGCGCATGGTGATCTTAGGCTTATGTGCGGCTGCTCGGCCATGGAAACCCATTTCATGAAACTTCCGGCAAACAGCTCTTGTGCTGACATTGCTTCCAGAGGCCGTTTGGAATTCGGTGGTGTTTCAACCGAGGACAGACGATTTTTACGTGGTACACGCTTCAGCACTTGGTGGTCCCATTCTGTGAAATTGTGTGGTCTACCACTTTGCGTCTGAGCCGTTGTTGCTCCTAGACTTTTCCACTTCACAATAACAGCACTTATAGTTGACTGGGGCAGCTCTAGCAGGGTAGAAATTTGATGAACTGACTTGTTGGAAAGGTCACATCCTATGACGACACCATGTTGAGTCACAGAACTCTTCAGTAAGGCCATTCTACTGCCAATGTGTGACTATGGAGATTGCATGGCTGTGTGCTCAATTACTTACACCTGAAACAGCCGAATCCACTCATTTGAAGGGGTGTCCACATACTTATGCATATATAGTGTATTTTGTAGTAGTCCTGAACTTGCACAACTAATGAATCTAGTCAAAGTCTCTCTCCCTCTCTCAACCCCCCTCTCTCTCACTATCAAATTAATTTATAAAAGCCTTTCAAAATATCACAAATTGCTTTTACAGTAACCCGGCCTAGACCACAGAGAGAAAGCAGAATCAGAGGCAGAGGCACATTGGTCTGGAGAAGGAAGAAACCTTGCTCAGGTCCATCCTCACCTGAAGTCGTCCGTAGAGTGCAGCCAGGTCCAGGGGCGTCTCGTCGCGGCTGTTCCTCATGGTGGGGTCTGTCAGCTCCTGCAGTAGGATGGACACCACCTCAGAGTGGCCGTACTGGGCCGCACAGTGCAGCGCCGTCTCCCTCTCATGGTTCTGTATACAGGGGGGAACAGCTGTCTGTTAACAGTCTATGCCCAATGTAGCCTTCTATCCCCCCTGTTAACAGTCTATGGTCAGTGTAGCCTTCTATCCCCCCTGTTAACAGTCTATGGTCAGTGTAGCCTTCTATCCCCCCTGTTAACAGTCTATGGTCAGTGTAGCCTTCTATCCCCCCTGTTAACAGTCTATGGTCAGTGTAGCCTTCTATCCCCCCTGTTAACAGTCTATGGTCAGTGTAGCCTTCTATCCCCCCTGTTAACAGTCTATGGTCAGTGTAGCCTTCTATCCCACCTGTTAACAGTCTATGGTCAGTGTAGCCTTCTATCCCCCCTGTTAACAGTCTATGGTCAGTGTAGCCTTCTATCCCCCCTGCTAACAGTCTATGGTCAGTGTAGCCTTCTATCCCCCCTGTTAACAGTCTATGGTCAGTGTAGCCTTCTATCCCCCCTGTTAACAGTCTATGGTCAGTGTAGCCTTCTATCCCCCCTGTTAACAGTCTATGGTCAGTGTAGCCTTCTATCCCCCCTGTTAACAGTCTATGGTCAGTGTAGCCTTCTATCCCCCTGTTAACAGTCTATGGTCAGTGTAGCCTTCTATCCCACCTGTTAACAGTCTATGGTCAGTGTAGCCTTCTATCCCCCTGTTAACAGTCTATGGTCAGTGTAGCCTTCTATCCCCCTGTTAACAGTCTATGGTCAGTGTAGCCTTCTATCCCCCTGTTAACAGTCTATGGTCAGTGTAGCCTTCTATCCCCCTGTTAACAGTCTATGGTCAGTGTAGCCTTCAATCCCCCTGTTAACAGTCTATGGTCAGTGTAGCCTTCTATCCCACCTGCTAACAGTCTATGGTCAGTGTAGCCTTCTATCCCCCTGTTAACAGTCTATGGTCAGTGTAGCCTTCTATCCCCCTGTTAACAGTCTATGGTCAGTGTAGCCTTCTATCCCCCCTGTTAACAGTCTATGGTCAGTGTAGCCTTCTATCCCACCTGTTAACAGTCTATGGTCAGTGTAGCCTTCTATCCCCCTGTTAACAGTCTATGGTCAGTGTAGCCTTCTATCCCCCCTGTTAACAGTCTATGGTCAGTGTAGCCTTCTATCCCCCCTGTTAACAGTCTATGGTCAGTGTAGCCTTCTATCCCCCTGTTAACAGTCTATGGTCAGTGTAGCCTTCTATCCCCCTGTTAACAGTCTATGGTCAGTGTAGCCTTCTATCCCCCTGTTAACAGTCTATGGTCAGTGTAGCCTTCTATCCCCCTGTTAACAGTCTACGGTCAGTGTAGCCTTCTATCCCACCTGCTAACAGTCTATGGTCAGTGTAGCCTTCTATCCCCCTGTTAACAGTCTATGGTCAGTGTAGCCTTCTATCCCCCTGTTAACAGTCTATGGTCAGTGTAGCCTTCTATCCCCCCTGTTAACAGTCTATGGTCAGTGTAGCCTTCTATCCCTCCTGTTAACAGTCTACGGTCAGTGTAGCCTTCTATCCCCCCTGTTAACAGTCTACGGTCAGTGTAGCCTTCTATCCCCCCTGTTAACAGTCTATGGTCAGTGTAGCCTTCTATCCCCCCTGTTAACAGTCTATGGTCAGTGTAGCCTTCTATCCCTCCTGTTAACAGTCTATGGTCAGTGTAGCCTTCTATCCCTCCTGTTAACAGTCTATGGTCAGTGTAGCCTTCTATCCCCCCTGTTAACAGTCTATGGTCAGTGTAGCCTTCTATCCCCCCTGTTAACAGTCTATGGTCAGTGTAGCCTTCTATCCCCCCTGTTAACAGTCTATGGTCAGTGTAGCCTTCTATCCCACCTGTTAACAGTCTATGGTCAGTGTAGCCTTCTATCCCCCCTGTTAACAGTCTATGGTCAGTGTAGCCTTCTATCCCTCCTGTTAACAGTCTATGGTCAGTGTAGCCTTCTATCCCCCTGTTAACAGTCTATGGTCAGTGTAGCCTTCTATCCCACCTGCTAACAGTCTATGGTCAGTGTAGCCTTCTATCCCCCTGTTAACAGTCTATGGTCAGTGTAGCCTTCTATCCCACCTGCTAACAGTCTATGGTCAGTGTAGCCTTCTATCCCACCTGCTAACAGTCTATGGTCAGTGTAGCCTTCTATCCCCCTGTTAACAGTCTATGGTCAGTGTAGCCTTCTATCCCACCTGCTAACAGTCTATGGTCAGTGTAGCCTTCTATCCCCCTGTTAACAGTCTATGGTCAGTGTAGCCTTCTATCCCACCTGCTAACAGTCTATGGTCAGTGTAGCCTTCTATCCCACCTGCTAACAGTCTATGGTCAGTGTAGCCTTCTATCCCTCCTGTTAACAGTCTATGGTCAGTGTAGCCTTCTATCCCCCTGTTAACAGTCTATGGTCAGTGTAGCCTTCTATCCCTCCTGTTAACAGTCTACGGTCAGTGTAGCCTTCTATCCCCCTGTTAACAGTCTATGGTCAGTGTAGCCTTCTATCCCACCTGCTAACAGTCTATGGTCAGTGTAGCCTTCTATCCCCCTGTTAACAGTCTATGGTCAGTGTAGCCTTCTATCCCACCTGCTAACAGTCTATGGTCAGTGTAGCCTTCTATCCCACCTGCTAACAGTCTATGGTCAGTGTAGCCTTCTATCCCCCTGTTAACAGTCTATGGTCAGTGTAGCCTTCTATCCCTCCTGTTAACAGTCTACGGTCAGTGTAGCCTTCTATCCCCCTGTTAACAGTCTATGGTCAGTGTAGCCTTCTATCCCACCTGCTAACAGTCTATGGTCAGTGTAGCCTTCTATCCCCCCTGTTAACAGTCTATGGTCAGTGTAGCCTTCTATCCCCCCTGTTAACAGTCTACGGTCAGTGTAGCCTTCTATCCCCCCTGTTAACAGTCTATGGTCAGTGTAGCCTTCTATCCCCCCTGTTAACAGTCTATGGTCAGTGTAGCCTTCTATCCCCCCTGTTAACAGTCTATGGTCAGTGTAGCCTTCTATCCCCCCTGTTAACAGTCTATGGTCAGTGTAGCCTTCTATCCCTCCTGTTAACAGTCTATGGTCAGTGTAGCCTTCTATCCCCCCTGTTAACAGTCTATGGTCAGTGTAGCCTTCTATCCCCCCTGTTAACAGTCTATGGTCAGTGTAGCCTTCTATCCCTCCTGTTAACAGTCTATGGTCAGTGTAGCCTTCTATCCCTCCTGTTAACAGTCTATGGTCAGTGTAGCCTTCTATCCCCCCTGTTAACAGTCTATGGTCAGTGTAGCCTTCTATCCCCCCTGTTAACAGTCTATGGTCAGTGTAGCCTTCTATCCCTCCTGTTAACAGTCTATGGTCAGTGTAGCCTTCTATCCCCCCTGTTAACAGTCTATGGTCAGTGTAGCCTTCTATCCCCCCTGTTAACAGTCTATGGTCAGTGTAGCCTTCTATCCCCCCTGTTAACAGTCTATGGTCAGTGTAGCCTTCTATCCCCCCTGTTAACAGTCTATGGTCAGTGTAGCCTTCTATCCCTCCTGTTAACAGTCTACGGTCAGTGTAGCCTTCTATCCCCCCTGTTAACAGTCTACGGTCAGTGTAGCCTTCTATCCCCCCTGTTAACAGTCTATGGTCAGTGTAGCCTTCTATCCCACCTGTTAACAGTCTATGGTCAGTGTAGCCTTCTATCCCCCCTGTTAACAGTCTATGGTCAGTGTAGCCTTCTATCCCCCCTGTTAACAGTCTATGGTCAGTGTAGCCTTCTATCCCCCCTGTTAACAGTCTATGGTCAGTGTAGCCTTCTATCCCCCCTGTTAACAGTCTACGGTCAGTGTAGCCTTCTATCCCCCCTGTTAACAGTCTATGGTCAGTGTAGCCTTCTATCCCACCTGTTAACAGTCTATGGTCAGTGTAGCCTTCTATCCCCCCTGTTAACAGTCTATGGTCAGTGTAGCCTTCTATCCCCCCTGTTAACAGTCTATGGTCAGTGTAGCCTTCTATCCCCCCTGTTAACAGTCTATGGTCAGTGTAGCCTTCTATCCCACCTGTTAACAGTCTATGGTCAGTGTAGCCTTCTATCCCCCCTGTTAACAGTCTATGGTCAGTGTAGCCTTCTATCCCCCCTGTTAACAGTCTATGGTCAGTGTAGCCTTCTATCCCCCCTGTTAACAGTCTATGGTCAGTGTAGCCTTCTATCCCCCCTGTTAACAGTCTATGGTCAGTGTAGCCTTCTATCCCCCCTGTTAACAGTCTATGGTCAGTGTAGCCTTCTATCCCACCTGCTAACAGTCTATGGTCAGTGTAGCCTTCTATCCCCCTGTTAACAGTCTACGGTCAGTGTAGCCTTCTATCCCCCTGTTAACAGTCTATGGTCAGTGTAGCCTTCTATCCCCCTGTTAACAGTCTACGGTCAGTGTAGCCTTCTATCCCCCTGTTAACAGTCTACGGTCAGTGTAGCCTTCTATCCCCCTGTTAACAGTCTACGGTCAGTGTAGCCTTCTATCCTCCCTGCTAACAGTCTATGGTCAGTGTAGCCTTCTATCCCCCTGTTAACAGTCTATGGTCAGTGTAGCCTTCTATCCCCCTGTTAACAGTCTATGGTCAGTGTAGCCTTCTATCCCCCTGTTAACAGTCTATGGTCAGTGTAGCCTTCTATCCCCCCTGTTAACAGTCTATGGTCAGTGTAGCCTTCTATCCCCCCTGTTAACAGTCTATGGTCAGTGTAGCCTTCTATCCCCCCTGTTAACAGTCTATGGTCAGTGTAGCCTTCTATCCCTCCTGTTAACAGTCTATGGTCAGTGTAGCCTTCTATCCCCCCTGTTAACAGTCTATGGTCAGTGTAGCCTTCTATCCCCCCTGTTAACAGTCTATGGTCAGTGTAGCCTTCTATCCCCCCTGATAACAGTCACTCACACTCAGATGTCATTAAAAAATGTTTTTCTCGCAAGGTGAGGGAGGGGGGACCATTGCCCATCCATGGTCTATGGTCAGTACCACACAACCTCCTTGTCAGGTCACATGCTCAGGATAATATCAGGGCACTCAGTAGCATAGAGGGCAGTGCAGGGCACAGCCACACAGGGCAGTACAGGACACAGCCGCACAGGGCAGTACAGAGCACAGCCATACAGGGTAGTACAGAGCACAGCCATACAGGGTAGTACAGAGCACAGCCGTACAGGGTAGTACAGAGCACAGCCATACAGGGTAGTACAGAGCACAGCCATACAGGGTAGTACAGGACACAGCCATACAGGGTAGTACAGAGCACAGCCATACAGGGTAGTACAGAGCACAGCCGTACAGGGTAGTACAGAGCACAGCCATACAGGGTAGTACAGGACACAGCCATACAGGGTAGTACAGAGCACAGCCGTACAGGGTAGTACAGAGCACAGCCGTACAGGGTAGTACAGAACACAGCCATACAGGGTAGTACAGGACACAGCCATACAGGGTAGTACAGAGCACAGCCATACAGGGTAGTACAGAGCACAGCCATACAGGGTAGTACAGGACACAGCCGTACAGGGTAGTACAGAGCACAGCCGTACAGGGTAGTACAGAGCACAGCCGTACAGGGTAGTACAGAACACAGCCATACAGGGTAGTACAGGACACAGCCATACAGGGTAGTACAGGACACAGCCATACAGGGCAGTACAGAGCACAGCCATACAGGGTAGTACAGAGCACAGCCATACAGGGTAGTACAGAGCACAGCCATACAGGGTAGTACAGAGCACAGCCATACAGGGTAGTACAGAGCACAGCCATACAGGGTAGTACAGAGCACAGCCATACAGGGTAGTACAGGACACAGCCATACAGGGTAGTACAGAGCACAGCCGTACAGGGTAGTACAGAGCACAGCCGTACAGGGTAGTACAGAACACAGCCATACAGGGTAGTACAGGACACAGCCATACAGGGTAGTACAGGACACAGCCATACAGGGTAGTACAGAGCACAGCCATACAGGGTAGTACAGAGCACAGCCATACAGGGTAGTACAGAGCACAGCCATACAGGGTAGTACAGAGCACAGCCATACAGGGTAGTACAGAGCACAGCCATACAGGGTAGTACAGGACACAGCCATACAGGGTAGTACAGGACACAGCCATACAGGGTAGTACAGGACACAGCCATACAGAACACAGCAGGAGAGCATTACAGATTGGTTCCACAAGCATGCTGTTGACACTGTATACCACACACATATATATTTACACACACACACATCTCCCACTCACAGACAAACACTCTCAGACACTCTCTCCCTCTGACATATGCACACGCAGGCACATCAGGGTTCATTGTGGAAAATTATATGCTGGTTCAATTAAGAGAGGAAACATCCTTTTCCTACTAATTCTGTGTGTGTAGCGTGTGGTTGCACGCACGCACGCACGCACGCACGCACGCACGCACGCACGCACGCACGCACGCACGCACGCACGCACGCACGCACGCACGCACGCACGCACGCACGCACGCACGCACGCACGCACGCACGCACGCACGCACGCACGCACGCGCGCGCGCACGCACGCGCCGCACGCACGCACGCACGCACGCACGCACGCACGCACGCACGCACGCACGCACGCACGCACGCACGCACGCACGCACGCACGCACGCACGCACGCACGCACGCCGCACGCACGCACGCACGCACGCACGCACGCACGCACGCACGCACGCACGCACGCGCACGCACGCACGCACGCACGCACGCACGCACGCACGCACGCACACACACACACACACACACACACACACACACACACACACACACACACACACACACACACACACACACACAGGCAAGCATGAACGTACAGTACCAGTCATAAGTTTGGACATCGACCTATTCAGGGGTTGAAATAACATAAATGGAATCATGTAGTTACAAAAAAAAGTGTTAAACACATCAAAATATATTTTATATTTGAGATTCTTCAAATTAGCTACCGTTTGCCATGATGACAGCTTTGCACTCTCTTGGCATTCTCTCAACCAGCTTCATGAGGTAGTCACCTGGAATGCATTTCAATTAAAAGGTGCCTTGTTAAAAGTTAATATGTAGAATTGCTTTCCTTGATGCATTTGAGCCAATCAGTTGTGTTGTGACAAAGTAGGGGTGGTAAACAGAAGATAGGACTATGGAACTTTGAACGTTTCTTCAAGTGCAGTCACAAAAACCATCAAGCGCTATGATGAAACTGGCTCTCATGAGGACCGCCACAGGAGAGGAAGACCCAGAGTTACCTCTGCTGCAGAGGATAAGTTCATTAGAGTTACCAGCCTCAGATTGCAGCCCAAATAAATGCTTCACAGAGTTCAAGTAACAGACGCATCTCAACATCAACTGTTCAGAGGAGTGTGTGAATCAAGCCTTCATGGTTGAATTGCTGCAAAGAAACCCCTACTAAAGTACACCAATAAGAAGTAGAGACTTGCTTGGGCCAAGAAACATGAGCAATGGACATTAGACCTGTGGAAATCGGGCTTTTGGTCTGATGAGTCCAAATGTGCTATTTTTGGTTCCAACCGCCGTGTCTTCATGAGACGCAGAGTAGGATGATCTCTGCATGTGTGGTTCCTACCGTGAAGCATGGAGGAGGTAGTGTGATGGTGTGTGGGTGCTTTGCTGGTGACACTTTCAGTCATTTAGTTAGAATTCAAGGCACACTTAACCAGCATGGCTATAACAGCATTCTGCAGTGATATGCCATCCCATCTGGTTTGTGCTAAGTGGGACTATAATTTGTTTTTCAACAGAACAATGACCCAACACAGCTCCAGGCTGTGTAAGGGCTATTTGACCAAGCAGGTGAGTAATGGGGTGCTGCATCAGATGACCTGGCCTTCACAATCACCCGATCACAACCCAATTGAGATGGTTTGGGATGAGTTGGACCGCAGAGTGAAGGAAAAGCAGCCAACAAGTGCTCAGCATATGTGGGAACTCCTTCAAAACTGTTGGAAAGCATTCCTCATGAAGCTGGTTGAGAGAATGCCAAGAGTGTGTAAAGCTGTCATCAAGGAAAACTTACACAAACGGACATGTACAGTATGAACATACACACTATTCCGGACCCCCCTTTTTCACTGCTATTGTCCTCTTTCCCCCTAACTCTGAAACAGCATACACCCTGGAATATTCTCCACACACAAACACACATACTCTTCTCCCACCTTCGTGTCTCTCACTACATGCCTGCTCTCTCTTCCCTCGAGAGCTATGGCACTCCCCTCTT